>NW_020857941.1:298799-315587 GCF_000972845.2 Larimichthys crocea | reverse complement strand
TGTTCTATATTGATCTAAATATCGTCATAGACAACTATATATTTATCATCATATATAACAACTATATATTTATCATCATATATGACATATATTTATCATCATATATAACAACTATATATTTATCATCATATATGACAACTATATATTTATCATCATATATAACAACTATATATTTATCATCATATATGACATATATTTATCATCATATATAACAGCTATATATTTATCATCACATATGACATATTTATCATCATATATAACAGCTATATATTTATCATCACATATGACATATATTTATCATCATATATAACAGCTATATATTTATCATCATATATGACATATATTTATCATCATATATAACAGCTATATATTTATCATCATATATGACATATATTTAGGTTTGGCCGAGGTTTCTGCTTGTTTGAAGTTTTTTCCTCGCCACTGTCGCCAAGTGCTTGCTCATAGTGGAACTGTTGGTCTCTGTAAATAATATTATAAAGAGTACAGTCTAGACCTGCTCTGTATGAAAAGTGTCATGAGATAACTTTGTTATGATATGGCACTATATAAATAAAATTGAATTGAATTTATCATCATATTCAACAGGTATATATTTATCATCATATATAACATATTTATCACCATATATTACATATATTTATCATCATATATGACATATATTTATCATCATATATTACATATATTTATCATCATATATTACATATATTTATCATCATATATTGCAGGTACATATTTTATTTGAATTAGTTAAAGAACACAAAATGCAGATTTTGTATCTTTTGTTTTTTTATATTTTGTATTATCTTTGTATTTTTAATGAAAACATGTCTGTCAATGAAAAGCAGTAAAGAAGACAACATTCATTCGCCTGCTAAATGAAAGTAAAACAGAAATCATTTGACGAGTACGTCGTGTCAGTGGAAAGCTTTTTGTGTCAGGCAGACAGAAACTACAAATTCATTTCTTATGTAAACACAAGCAAAGCTGTTTGTCTCTTGACTGGCCTCAGTACAACCACCACCACACTGTCAGCGCAGAGGAGACAAATGATCGGTACTAAAAAAAATAACAGTCATGTTCAAAACAATTAAAAATACAGTATGTCAGTGAGAGGAGGTTCCTCAGGTAACAGATTTATATTAGAATTTTTTTAATCTTTTTTTTAGAAGGCTCAGTTTGTCATTTTTGACATAAAACAAAAAAAAATTAGTTTGTGAAATGAGGGTCATTATAATGCTGATGTAAGCAATCAAATGAGAGAGTGATTAGTTCTAATCAATTTCATTCTTCAACAGTGAACCTGCCCCTTTGTGAAGGGTTAGATCACAGCTTGTTCCTCAAACACCAAATTGACTTACTATGTTTGCTAACTTCTAATGCTGATATACTGTGATGCCAGACTTTATGTCGAACAAATAAATTCAGTTCAATTCAAGTAAAATAATACTGAAAAGTTCCAACGATGCTCCCGGAAGCACAGAGACTGATGCACTGATTCAAATCCAAAAAAATCAAATAAAAGAATTAATAAAATATTTGACCCTGAATTAATCAAATGAATCTGCTCACGATAAAATGCTGCTGGTCAACTTGAACTGACCAGTGTGCTGTATCAACAAATCCAAGTTGACTATCATTGGTGGAATATGAAGTATTGTCCCTCTCTCCTAAAGTACAGACGAGGCTGTAGAGATTTTGTTCTCACTATTGTGAATTTAAATAGTTGCCTCTGTTACTTATTAGTTCTTTTGAGAATAATTCACGTTCCTCACATGAACACTGTCGAAGTCTGAAACCTTCTTGATGTTTGACTAGTGAAAGTAATGTTTGTTGTTGTCATTTTTTAAAGTCAGGACAAATCTAAATTCTACATGAATGTAATGCTTTAAAATATTGATTACCTAATTTCTCTGCTTTCAACCAGGTGCCAGAATAATCACGACAGACAAATAAATGGAAACTGAACAAAAATGTCACTTATGGAAATGGGGTCACATGAGACTCCTCAGACTGTGATTTCTGCTAAAAAATACAATAAATAAATGACAAAATATACATATTTTAACTAAACAAAAAAAATGTATAGTACATGGTAAACCAATGCCAAATGTTAAATTTGCCTCCATGTTGAATTGTTGCAAAGCTCACAGGCCAGAGCACAAAGAAAGCCTTGATGTTAATAAATTGTGGTTGTGCTCCATTCCACAAAATAAAGGAGAGATTGTTGTCAACTTTTAACGTTATGTGAATGCAGTGTTTGTTGAACGTCACACAGATGCTGTGGAAATGTCAGCTGCCTTTCTTACCGTAGGTAGTCTCTCCGGCACAGGATGAGGTTGGCTTTGGTGTAGAGTGTGGAGCCCACCTCGCCCAACCTGCAGTCACAGCAGGCACACTTCAGGCAGTCCTCGTGCCAGTACTTATCGAGGGCCTTCAGCAGGTAGCGGTCCTTGATCTTCCGGTTGCAGCCGGCACAGCCTTTTGGCTTGGTGTCCGGCTGGACGGAGAGCATTTGTATACCTGTGAGAAGCACAGAGAGAGGCTTCAAACGCTCATTGAATGCTGACTGAGGAGGAGGCACATGTTTTATGGTGAAAGAAAGAAAATTCGAAGCACACAAGATCTAAGACAAGATGAAGCTAAATGATCAAAGACAGAATGCGGTGCATTAAAAGGACCATTCAACATGTATGACTTGATTTGTTTCATTAACGAGAAAACTGAAATGAAGCACAGACGCTGCACACCTCGGCTGTACTGTCGCAGATAAACACTTTCTTGTTTGTCATTTTCACTGAGCTCCTCGATCTAAGTAGCAGGAGTGGTGGACTCAAAAAGTCACTCTGCACACAAACTACAACACATGAGACAGATGAGAGAAAAGAAAATGGACTTTAAAAGAGGAACTCTCAGTCACGTTCATGAGTCACTTTAACTGTGTCTTAATTCTCCTGCATGCATCTGAACAGGTTTGTGTTTTCATGAAATGCAGCCAAATGAAGAGGACGAAAAAACGAAGCACAGCGCACTGAAGTGTACTTCAAATAAGTGTGCGTGCATTTTGTAGAATCAGAGCAAAGTGACTTTTAGTGTGCTGATGAAACAAAGTATTCTCCCACAATGCAATGACAAAGGAAATAGAGTTAGTAGGTAGTCTGTATATATATTTCGGATTACGAGAACACAGTGTGAGCTTCAGCTAAAGTTTTTTAATTAAAATCTCTTCTCCAGTAGTGGGCTTAGTCGAGCTGCGTTCAGTGTTTAAACAGAGGATGTGGCTGATGAACACGTTACTCAGAGAGGATTGAAGCAGGAAACACACACACACACACACAGACACACACACGCACAGTTTAGACCTATATTTTATCAAATTTAATTATTTTCTTTTCTAGTATTATTTGAAGAAATTAGTTGTGTAAAATAACATTAATAAATAATAATTGAAAGAATTACTCAAACAATAATCTGATCTCAGCGCTGTGAGTAAATGAGCATGAAACAACAATAACTGTGATAAAAAATAAGAAGACATGCAGAAGAGGTGAGTGCAGGCTGTTCATTGGTCAACAGGCTGGGCTCAGCAGGACCAGCAGGACCAGCAGTCCTGAGCCCACACAGACACAAAGCCACAGTTTCAGATTCTTCTGGACACTTTTTTTTTTTTTTTCACGTTGACCTCCTCTGTGTTTAGAGGGGCGTGGCTACAAACGAGGAGCTTTGCAGCGGCAGTATTGTTTGTCCTGAGCTGACTGAAGAGCCTTTGTTGGCCCACATGGGTGAGAGGAGGGAGGGGGGAGAAATGGGGGGCAATGTGGCCTCGCACCAGGCTGGAATTAGTATTCTCCTACCATTCCCTGAGGAGTGTCACACCCCCACTCCCCTTTGTCCCCCATTCACCACACACACACACACGATATTTGAAAGTAAGCTTACAGTTTTAGCTTTTGTCATTTTGAAAAACTTTGAAACATTTGAGTCCAAACGCGTCAGCAGAGTCATTTATTTGTATTATGAATAAATGTTGTAGATGTGTGGTGTGTGTCACGTTTGAAATATTCAAATTCACTTCACTACATGTAATAACCGTGTAAAAAATCCCAACAGGCTGCTCACCGTGATGGACTGACTGTCTTATGAGTTCTAATTAAATGTTGGTCACAGAGACAAACTGCTCTGTGTGTTTTAACGGAACTTTCAGACCTGAGGATCTGTTGGATTTAACGCTGGCGTGGCCCTTTAATTGAAAACCATGTCTTAATCATATCTCCTCACCTCACACACTTTCTGTACACACTCAGAAACATGTGAGGTTCGGTTTGAAACAGATTGCAGTTCTGTGAGCGGCTCGGTTCGTTTGTTTGGACCCTGTTGGGGCTATCGGGTTGTTAATTGGCTGGATTGAGAGCGGGGTGCAGGCTCGGCTGCTCGGCCGGCTGCTCTCTGCTGCGCCTGTTCAGCGGCACTGATCCGTCCAGCCTCGTTAACACTACAAAGTCCCCGCTGCTCATTACCAAACCAAAAGACGGAAGAGTTTCGACTCCCCTTATTACTGTGCAATCAAGAAGCGGGGAAGCAAGGCAGGAATTTGACCACTTCGCTCTTCCGATTGCCGGGGGAGGGGCGAGCGGGGGTGCTGAACAAAAGCTTAATTTCCCATAATGGCAGGGAATCACAGCTGCTCCGAGCCCTAATGATATCTGTTTTGCTTGCGCACTGGCTCGTATCCTCCCTTCTCTCCTTTCCACTCGCTGCCGCGGCTGCGCGTCCCCGGCCACATGTATTATCATCTAAACCCAGAGCGGATGGCGGATGGATGTAGCAGAGAATAGCCTGCTATTTGAGTCCCAGCTGTTCGGTAACAAGATGCTGACATTTCACCCTATCAGTTTAATTACTGTTGCCATGGCAGCGGAGTGCTGGTAAAGGCCACTAACGAATTTAACACAGACTCAATTTGCCATGCACTAGCATATAAGACAGCGGAGCGGCTGCACATATCCGCTGTATGATCAGCAATATAACATCAGAGCACATCTCTGTCAGCTCCTAATCAAAGGTTATCAGTGTGATGGGCTCACACTGATACTGGATCAGCTCAGACCAGCAACGGGTCAGACCTGGACGCGTCGCCTTCGACGCAGAGCTGCTGGAACTAAACGCACATGAAAACGTTCATACATGCCGAAGCGCAAAGTAAACGTCTTACCGAAACTTTTCTCCCTTTTCTGCATTTGTTGAACCGCTGAAGCACCACCATGCAACCCGGAGCCGCCTGGTCCGGAGAGCAGCTGTCTGCAGGCAGGCTGTGATCAGGCTTTGTTAAGAAACGAGGGAACAATCCAGCACGGCGACCAGAGCAGACTGAAAAAAAAAGGGGGTGAACACCGGCCAACAAAACACGATGGAGGCGATGGAGCTATAACGAGCTGTTCGCTGCCGTCGGGCGTCACACGGCGTGTGAGAGCACGTTTATCGACGAGCGGAGGGAGCTGTGTGTGTGTGCGTGCGGAGATGCAGGCAGCGAATGACAGGACGACAAAGAGATGCTTCCCCTCCGCGGCGCAGCGACCATCTAATCCTACTGGCCACAGCACAGCAGCTCCTGCTGCTTCGCTAATCAGCGCTTTGACGTGCGGCCGGGCATCGTGCACACTGAACCAAGAGGGGGGACGCTTCCCTCACCCCGCTCCCCCACAGCACCACCACAACATTTCAAACACTCATCCAGAACTCCGTTTCCCCAAATATTTACATGTTCTTTTTTAATGATTAAGAACATTTGAGCAGCTACCAACAGACTGCTGTTCAGCCCGTACCAGGGCGCACTCACCTTTCTCAACAAGTTAAGCAGAAGCCTGAACTCCAGCCGCGGGTTGCACGGATCCTCTGTGTGGAAAAAGTTCACCAACCGACACCGCGCGTCGCACCGCGCTGATCTTCACGATGGAAATAATGAGCTCCACATGGATCAGAGCGACCAGTTTGTGTGATACTACCCAGCTACAGGTGTTCATCCGCCCGCTGTGGAGCATGCAGGGAGTGTGCGGGGCTCAGGTCGGCATCCCCATGAATCAGCGACTGAATGACGGGAGACTGAGGAAGTCACGCTTTATTATCTCCAAACCCCCCAATCCCTCAGCGGTGAGACATTACACCGCCACTATAAGGTCATTCACTTATTACCAGCCGATCCACTATAACGGATGGCATGCATCACTTGCGCGTCCCCGGAACGCCCACTTTTCCCAACGTCCTTCAATCTTGAAGCCGCGGGTGCGCGCAGACGCACGAAGCTAATTCCACTGTAGAGACAGTAAGCGATGTTTGTTTGGAAGGTGATCAGGAGCACGAGGACGAGCTCTGACTGCCATCAGTGGACACAATACTGCGTTCAGGGACACACTATGAGCTTGAAACCAGCATTCCACCTGACACCCGACTGACACCTGTCCATCAGAGATGACAGCGGAGATCCAAACTCGCATCCAAAGTTCAACAACACGACGTAACTAAGTCATGTAACTAGACTGTCAGATTTATTAGGAGCTCTAATAAACGAGCCTAACAACAATTAGTCTGTGCACAAAGAGAGTGTCAATCTGCCGGCCCCTCATTCAGTGTATTTTTGGGTACCGTGGTGTTTTTAAGAACAGAAATAAAGTGCAAATGAAGACGAAGCAGATCTAATGTTGAGAATTAAAATCACTCTGTGGAGATCACTGTCTCTCCAGGAACACGCGCGTTACATGAGGTCCAGTGTGGCCGCCACACTGATTCCCGCCACAGTAAATGTATGAACTTATTGGTCCTGTTATTTTCATAATTTAGCGGTGAGGCCACGATGAGGCACACATGTTAAGGCACAGTGCCCCCACACCCCCGTCTCACACTTTACATCATACAGTGTTCCAACACACACAGCAGTCTGACAAGTGTAAGTTATTCCGTAAAATATTCTGAGGGGGGGGGGCAACAAGTCAATAGTTGGCATGCGGCTCCAGCCTAAAATGCAGCGATAATGAGATGGGTCATAAAATGCTCTCTGAGCCATTATGAGTGATGAGATGCATTAAAGCTGACAGGGTATTACCTGCCAGTAATTAGGTTTTGTCATGGATTGAATTATTTCAAGGCGGCCTATCTTGGTAATCATGCAATTTGCTGCAGAGTGTGTGTAGTGTGTGTGAGGCTGCCATCTCTCTCCCGGTGCCCTTCCACCCTCCCTTCACTCACTACGTTCCGCCAGTTATTCATCCTCTGTATGAATGGAAGATGCAGACAGAAGGTGGAGGATGGAGAGGAGCGGCGCACGGCGCGGAGAAAGTCTCTTCATCCAACAGAAACGCGCACCTCCATGAACCCATCATATATGAAAAAGGTTCTGTTTGTAAGCTACCTGACCCGAACCCTCCGGCCCTGCCTCTAATGAAGAAAGAAAAGAGGGGCCTGACCAAAACCCGACACCTCAAGGCGGCTGCGTTTAACCAGCAGGCGGTGTTTGACTGAGGATGGAGACAAGTACATGTCGGTGTTACATGCTGGCTGCGCAGCCCTCACTCTGCGGAAAGCGTTCCGAAACACACGTACCTTGAAGTACACCGATGGATGTCCAAAACAAACGCTCCGGGTGTCTGCAGGGCTCCGTTCCTTCTCTGTTCCCTTGACTTTGAATCAAAGTTTCCACACGACAACCTTTAGAGCTCGTTCAGCTCCAGATTGTCTAAAAAAAACTTGACAGGAGTTAGAAAATAGTTGCTTCTCTGCTCAAGTTGTCGGCTCCCCACGCGGCTTTGCGTGTCCCGGACCCGGTTCACACAGCGTCTCTCCTCCCTTGCTCTTCTTCACCTTTTTCCTTCCCTGCCTGTCTTTGTGTGTCTCTGGTTCTCTAGCATAGAAAAGCGGCAGAGAGTCGAACCTCCTCTCCTATTTAAGCCCCTCCACCAGGTCCCCAGTCAGCAGCACACTCCAGCTCATCCAAGAAGCTGACAAGCACCGTTAGGGAAGGCAGCGCATGTTGCTCTAATGGACCTCATTAAGCTCTACTTACAGATGTTCTCTTAACATAATTGATCTGCAGCGAGTTGAGAGGACGGCAACCTATTCCCCAGCCCCCAATTATGGCCCGGTAATTAGATCCCCAACCTCCAGTTCTCCACATTCACCCTTCTAACATTCCGAAATATCAAAGTATCTCTTTCTCTCAAAGCGACCGCCCCCCACCTCACCTCCATGTCTCCTCCCCCTCCCCCTCACACCCACAAGACACTATTGACAGTCAGATCTGCTAACCTTTGTAGTGTAGCCAGACTTAGCAGTGCACTCACTCAAACTGACAGAGCTCACTCACTCTTCTACTCCCCCTTTCTCTCTCCTTGCCTTTTCTGTCCATTGGGAGACAGAGACAGAGAAAGAGAGAGAGAGAGAGAGAGAGAGAGAGAGAGAGAGCGAGAGAGAGACGGAGTGAGTGGCACAGATGGAGAAAGAAACAGAGAGGAAGGGAAAAAAAAGTAAGTTAGCACTTTCCATAAAGGGTTGTAATGATAATATCTGTCAAGGGATAATCTTTTTTTCCCACAGTGTCTTTTATCTTAAATAATTCCTCTGATGGTAACTTTGAACAGAGATGGGAGGGTGAGGAGTGATTGTGCAGCTTTTATAATGTCAATCAGTGCCACTCCTGTCACCCATCTAATTAGCTAGATTGCTAAAACAGAAAGTACTTGTGGAGATGGTAAAGTCATGCTTTTGCACTTTAAAAAGAAGGCAGTTTCACACAGATGTATAAAGAAGTATTTGTGATGGGGTGTAATCAGGTATTTTCTGAGCAAGCAGTGTTGGATAAAATGTTCTCTTTACATTGTCACTGATGTGCAACACTTAATTTTTCTGGATGACTCAATACATGACCTAGATTGAAATGTTCCTTTGTGTGTGTGTGTGTGTGTGTGTTTCCACAACAGTGCGTATAGAAACAGTAGCACTTGCATGGGGCCTGCAGTTCCTGACTTGAGGACAAATATCTTCAAGTGTGTTGACAGTACGTATCTGCATCATTTATATTAGTCAGCACAGGTTCGGTTCCTGTTTAAGGTGTTTTATTCTGTCCTTGGACTCTAGTTTAAAACACTTAATTTAGGTTAGGCTAAATGACTAAATGTTAATTTAATATTTTAAATGTTTCCTGTCCTACTAAAAAGCATTGTGCGTGTATCCAGATATATCTTATTCTTCTCTCTATGGAGCTCTATTGTTGTCAAATAAAGATTAAAAACTAGGGCTGTCAATCGATTAAAAAAAATTAACTAATTAATCGCAAAAATTTATGTAATTAATCGCGATTAATCGCGATTAATCTATCAATAAATTAAATGCATTTTTCTGAGACTGAAGCTTATAATGAATATTTATTTATGTAAAATGATCAAATTAATGTAGAATAAACACAGAGAAAGTATATTTAAATTCATTCATTTTATTGGCTTAAGGTGCACATATGCACAGTGCAAACAGAAAAAAGCCAGAATGAGGAAATATACTGACGAGTGCCACACTCCTGTAGTGTAGACTGGCGAGGTCCCATGGAGGTAATTTCAGCAGGGTGTTTTGCTTTGAAGTGATATGTTAAAGTCGTGTTACATCTGTGGAATTTAAATTCGGCTTTGCAAACTGTGCAAATTGCCTTGTTTTTGTCCAACGGGCCGTCGGGCAACTTTTTAAAATGAAATGTTCCCCCTAAAAGTACGTCCTTATCCATCTTTCCGCCATAGACTCTCCTTTAGTTAGGATAGATGTTTGACTGACATAGATATATATTACATCACTCTCCTTTAGTTAGGATAGATTATGACGATATACATAGAACTCTCCTTTAGTTAGGATAGATTCATAGATATATATACATAACTCTGCTTTAGTTAGGATAGATCCTAGGACAATCATACATAGATCTTCTTTAGTTAGGATAGATTATAGACATATACACAGACTCTCCTTTAGTTAGGATAGATCATAGATATATATACATAGACTCTCCTTTAGTTAGGATAGATCATAGATATATATACATAGACACTCCTTTAGTTAGGATAGATCATAGACATATATACATAGACTCTCCTTATTTAGGATAGATCATAGACATATATACAAGACTCTCCTTTAGTTAGGATAGATTAGACATATAACATCGACTCTCCTTAGTTAGGATAGATCATAGACATATAGCACAGACTCTCCTTTAGTTAGGATAGATCATAGAAATATATACATAGATCTCTCCTTTAGTTAGGTAGATTATAGACATATACATAGACTCTCCTTTATGTTAGGATAGATCATAGATATATATACATAGACTCCTCTTTAGTTAGGACAGATCATAAGACATATACATAGACTCTCCTTTAGTTTAGGATAGTCATGACATATATACATAGACTCTCCTTTAGTTAGGATAGATCATAGACATATATACATAGGCTCTCCTTTAGTTAGGATAGATCATAGACATATATGCAAGACTCTCTTTCGTTTAGTGGATAGATCATAGATATATATACATAGACTCTCCTTTAGTTAGGATAGATTATAGACATATACATAGACTCCCCTTTAGTTAGGATAGATCATAGATATATATACATAGACTCTGCTTTAGTTAGGATAGATCATAGACATATATACATAGACTCTCCTTTAGTTAGGATAGATTATAGACATATACACAGACTCTCCTTTAGTTAGGATAGATCATAGATATATATACATAGACTCCCTTTAGTTAGGATAGATCAAGACTATATACATAGACTCCTTTAGTTAGGATAGATCATAGACATATACATAGACTCTCCTTTAGTTAGGATAGCATTATAGACATATACATAGACTCTCTCTTAGTTAGGTAGATCATAGACATATATGCACAGACTCTCCTTTAGTTAGGATAGATCATAGTATATATACATAGACTCTCCTTTAGTTAGGATAGATCATAGTTATATACATGCTCTCCTTAGTTAGGACAGATCATAGACATTACATAGACTCTCCTTAGTTAGGATAGTCATGACTATATACATAGACTCTCCTTTAGTTAGGGATAGATCATAGACATATATACATAGACTTCCTTTAGTAGGATAGATCATAGATATATATACATAGACTTCCTTTAGTTAGGTGATCATAGACATATATACATGACTCTCCTTTAGTTAGGATAGATCATAGACATTTAACAGACTCTCCTTTAGTTAGGATAGATCATAGACTACATACAACAGACGCCTCACTGAGCAGGTTGGTCCGTTGCTGCGATACGTTAACGTGTCCGCCATATTGGAT
Organism: Larimichthys crocea; assembly: GCF_000972845.2. Classification (NCBI taxonomy): domain Eukaryota; kingdom Metazoa; phylum Chordata; class Actinopteri; family Sciaenidae; genus Larimichthys; species Larimichthys crocea. The sequence continues at coordinate 304,217 of NW_020857941.1, read as the reverse complement.
GTGGCAGATCTGCCCGTAAACTAAAACAAGCAGGGCCGGTTTTAGCTGTGGGCAATGTGGGCGACCGCCCAGGGCGCAGTCTCAGTGAGGGCTTTAGTTAATGCCCTCTTATACCCCATTCACACACACACTAATATATCTGGGAAACAAAGCTCTACTTTGCCACATCCAAAATGGCGGCCGCCACGGAAGTAAACAAAACCGCGTTAATTGCGTTAATTTTTTTTAACGCGTAATTCTTTAAAATTAATCGACAAAATTAACGCGTTAATTTTGACAGCACTATTAAAAACACATTAATAAGGCATACTGCTGCATACTACCGATGCTGACGGAGCTGAGGAAACTCCGACAGGAGAACAGTGACTCCTTTCCGAGTGGAGGCAGCCATGGAGGAGCTTAAACAACGAACGGAGAGGCTGGACAGAAATTCGACCCGCAGAGAACAGAGTGAGTACAGCAGAAGACAGAAGTATACGGCAGGAGAGGCACTGGGCTACCTGTTACAGAGGGAGGCTAATCTCACGGCCAAATGCGATGCATGGAAAACAGACTCCGCCGCAAAGCAACAAACACAGGCTGTACGGTATTCCAGAAGGCGCGGAGGGGGTGACAGGCTGTCCTTTATAAACAGACTTTCTGAGCACTTCGTTAGAGTTTGAAGAAGAAGTCGACATTAAACTGGAGAGAGCTCACAGAGCGCTAGGCCCGAAGCCCAGGCCGCAGCTGCGCCACCGAGACCATTATAGCTCGGTTTTCTGGACTTTAAGTGAAACAAAAGGTGCTGCTGCGGGCTTGGAAAACAAAGAAATATTCAGTTTCAAGAGCATACGACTATTTTGACCATGACTACGCTCCTGACCTGCAAAGGAAAAGGAAGAAAGTCCGAGAGGTGTAGAAAAGTTAAAAGAAAGGAACATCAGGGCACAGTCCGCCATACCAGCCCAGATAGGCCGCTGATCTGGATGGTGGCCAAAAGGCTGTTCCCCTCACTCATCCTGGAGGCACACTCAACATGGAAAGAACTTGGCATCGAAACAGCAATGGAGGACCGGGAAATGTTGGAAAGGGAGCTGACACGAGAAGGATGGTCGATACAAGCAGAAAAACCGGAGGAAGAACCAACAGCTGAATCCAGCGGAGATTAGAGCCTTCGTCCAGGGTGAATACAGAGAGGCGAGAGCCGCTGGCGTGAGTAATGATGAAAAATAATAACAGACAGAAGAGACTATGAAAACTGGACTTGCTTAGTAGAAAAAAATGAGTGCTTTGTTTAACGTAAATTACGGTCTGGAAACAATGGATACAGGCTATATATTGGATTGGAAAATAAAGAGGAGTATTGGGGTCGGTGGGGTTGGGGGGGAAGGATACCACCTCTATGAAGCGAACTTCGCTACCAAGGCGACATGAGGACATTCTGGGACAACCTGTGAGACCGTCGCAGCTGCACTTTGTGCACCTATCCAGAGAGACCTCTCTCTCTGCCCAGTGAAGATCGGGAGTGGTAGTCCCTGAGTCTGTTTGTAGGTTAAGACTCTGTTTCATTCATTTCAGGGGAATCCACTGGTGTCTTGGAAGCTCACTGCTGGTTTTTTTATGTTTCAGAAATTTTCGGTTTCTTTCTGGGTTTTCAATGTTCGGTGTCTCTCAGCAAAACAATACTGTCCAAGATAACTACTACTTTTTTGTTTTTTTAGTGTTGATTTCACTTAAGGTACGTTTCATAGAAGAATGCTATCAGGATAGTAAAACATCATGTTCAGATTAAATATAAGTTACAGAAATGGACAAGTTGACGCTAAGTTAGTTTGTACAATATAAATGGCAGTAATCATCACCATAAAGAGAAGAAAATTATGAATCAGCTAAAAAGATTGAATTGTTCCATTGCTTACTCCAGGAGGACCACCTTAAAGATACAGAACACACAAAAAGCTTAGAAGGGAATGGGTAGGGGCAGGTTTTCAGTGCTTCATTTGAAGCGGGTAAAAAAGAGGATTGCAATTTTGTGTCATAGATCACTTGGTTTTACCGCAGAGAATACGTATGAAGACAGGAGAAGGGCGCTAACATTTTGGTGGTGGGTGGCAATCAGAGGTGTTAAGATGGTCCCTTGTAAACAATTTACGCACCAAATGAAGATGACTCCCAGCTTCTTTAAAGAAATTACTACGCTGCTTTTGACCATGCATTGCGAAGGATTCATCATGTGGGAGGGGACTTATCAATGTGGTGTTGAACCAAAAGTTAGATAACATCCATTTGAAGAGGACCTGTACTACAGAAAACTAAAATATTGAGCAATATGATTGAGGAAACTGGGGCTGGTGGATATATGGCGTCAAAAGTACATCCCAAAGATCGTGATTATACTTTTTCTCAAAGGTTCACAAGGCTTACTCTTAGGATAGACTTTGTTTGTGTGTTAAAAGGGACGCCTATAAAAGTCAAAAACTGCCATATGAACCTATAACGATAGTCGACCATAGGCCCAGTGGGCATGTCAATAAATTTAGTGAGTGAAAAACAAACTAAACATGAAGAATGATGTTTGCACTTCTGATCATAATCCGAGAGTATAGTCAAGAGTATAGAAAAAAGATTGGACAGAAGAATGGAACCAATGATAATTTGGAAGTTTCAGTAATCCATCTTAATGGGAAGCGCTAAGCGGTGATTAAGGGGAAATTAAGATGCTCTTTTCAAATTCATTCATCCAAACAAAAAAGAATCATGATAAAAGAAACAAGGGAGGTTAGAAAACTCACACAGGAGTTATAAAGAGAGCATTAAAAGAAGAAGACGGAAAATAGTTTGAAATCTCTCTAACACAGCACAGACAAACAGATTAAATGATTTATTGACACAAGGCTGAGGGAGCATTGTCTGTTGCCAACCAAAAATATTACTAAGCAGGAAATAGGGCAGCAGGCCCTACTGCATTTTCAAACTGCGGCAAGCACAATCAGATCGTACTGTGCAAAAATAGTGAATCTGTTACTGAAAAAGAACGATATCCCACCCTAAATACAGAGCAGAAGCTTGTTCCTTTTGTACTATGAGACATTTAGTTATCAGGAGATCGCAGAAAAAAGATAGAAAAGATAAAACTGTAATTAGGAAAAATTAACGTTACCAAATTATTGAAAGTGCTCCAAACGATGAGGACAATCCAAAAGCACAAAAAAGGAGATTGAGGAAACCAAAAAGTTTTAAGATAATAGGTGCCGGGAGTAGATGATATCCAAGTGGAATCTATAAATGTGTCAAGGTGAAGTTACGCGCCCGCCTTTAGAGAGGTGTATTTAATTATGCCCCTTAACGAAGAAACGACCCTCCTACCCAATCTTGGTCCGAACAATAATAACATAATCCGCAAGGAAGGCAAAGACCCACAAACTTTTTCCTCGCAACAATATTTGCTCTGCTGCGACGCAAAATTTTAAACCACAATACTGGCGAACGAATTCAAATGTGTAATATGTACCATAAGCAAACAGATCAAACTGGTTATCACCCACAGCCGCTTCAGGATAAATAATTCCAGGAGAACTCTAAACGTGATCTCAGGGCTAAACAAAAACAAGAAACACTCAGCGTCTAGCCAGCCTAGATGTCTGAGAAAAGCATCGACAGGGTGATTGGCAATTTGAAACACACACTGGGAAAATGGGATTTCATACAGATTGTTTAAATCAGCTGGATTGGGGTGTTGATATTCGGGACCCATGTGCAAAATGCGGGTCAGGTGGTTATACAATCAAAGAACTGTGGCTTGAAAAGAGAACGAGAAGGATGCCCCCTTTCACACCTTTACTTTCGCTATCAGGTATAGGAGCCCTGGCGAGTAAAATTATACGAACAATTCCTAGAATAGAGTGAGGTATCGATAGGGAGTGACGCATAAAATCTCAACTATGAATGCAGATGATGTGATTGTCTGTATATACTGACCCCTTGAATCGATCCCAGTGTTTTTTGGGCCTGCTAGGGGAATTTGGGGAAATATCAGGGTACAAGTTTAACAAAACAAATCAGAGGCCGTGATTGCTAGTAGGAGCGAGTGGCCAACAGAGTAGATAAAGATGATTGCATTTAACAATAGCTGGTCAAATAGAGGATTAATATTTAGGCACTTAAGATTACAACACAACCTCACAATTAATTATAAGGAAAATTATGGCAGATTAATCACACAATAGAAAATCAGATTTTGGCTCGATGTGAGATTCTTCCTCTGGCCCTCTCAGGGTAGAATCGAAACAGTTCCAGGAGGAATTCTCCCCGTTGACATACTCTCTTCCATCGCTGCCTATTTGGATTACCAGCTTCAACTTTCAAAATGGTGGGATAAAATGATTCGTCGGCTTTTATCTGGCAAAAGCGGAAAGGCCTAGAATAGACAAAAATTGCTAGTAAGACCGCAAAGGAAAAAGGAGGTCTTAGTATTGGCCATGTTTGATGAACTATATTATGGGCGCACAAACTCCGTGATGTTTTGGCGAGTGGGTTGTACAAGAAGAGGGAAACAAACTGGAATTGTCTGAGAGATGGCGCGTGCCCTAGTCCTCTTGAGGTCATGCCCGTTTTGGAACAAAGAAATGGAGAGCATTTAAAATTGAAAATGAATGGATGCTGTGTACCCGACAGCGGTTTGGTCCACTGGTGAGGAAAAAAATAGGTGCGCACTTTTAACATATCTCGTGCAGTAAGATTCTAAAATTGTGATTTCTTGCCAAACAAGGGATGATCTGGTTCCGGGTCTGGGCGGGAAGGATAATAACCATAAACCAAATGTTTTGATGGAGAAATATTCTTATAGGTCATGTTAAGCAACTACAAGAGAAAGATGGGATTGTGTCTAAGGATTCTTTAGGTATGTTACATGAAGGATATCTTTTGTCGCACACCGAATGGACTCTTTGAAACAACCACCATCACCATTTAACACTTTTTAGTAAAACGTTAGAAGAGAATAGGTAAAAATGAAAAATAGTATCTAATTGTATACAACATTTACAAACACATTTCTCGGAAACCTTAGATTAAAGGAAAAGTGGGACGGAAATGAATTTGTTAGTGAGGATGAAGAGTGGGAGAGTGGTGGTGTTAACAGGTATAACAATCACTCATAGCCAATGTGGCAACAGAATTCATGGAACCTAAAATCCCCGAGTACGCCTCACGCCCAACCTTTCAGGGACTTCAAAATAGGACAAAAATAAGATACCATTATATGCTGGAGAAATGTAAGAGATCGGCGACCAACACTCATATACTTTTGGATTGCCCGGATGTTGACTCCATTTGGCAAGGATCCAAGCAGAAATCCGGAGCATTCTGAAAATACATTACCACCAACGCGAACCCATTACATTATATACTGGGTTTGAAATCCAGGGGGGGGGGGGGGAA
>NW_020857941.1:257751-298789 GCF_000972845.2 Larimichthys crocea | reverse complement strand
GGGGGGGGGGGGGGGGGGGGGGGGGGGGGGGGGGGGGGGGGGGGGGGGGGTGGGGGGGGGGGGGGGGGGGGGGGGGTATAGGAAAGAGAAAGGCCCCCACCTATTACAGAGTGCTCCTAACTATGGCGAGGAAAATGATAACCCTGTGTGGCTTAAACTCTACCCCTCCCACTCTTCACAATGGCGGAGAGACTAAAGATGTGGATTCGATGGAAAATATGGCAAAACTTCTGTACAATGGATTTGTTTTTTGGTTTTTGTGGGCCCTGTATTTCCCATTTTGGGAATGGCCCGACAGATAATTTGGTACGGCTGGTCGTAAAAGCTATTTCGGTAGTGTGGTTTTTTGTGTTGTGGAGGTCTCCTGCCGGAGGGTACTTTTCTCCCCCTTATCTGATTAGTTTGTGGGATGTCCATCTGTGTGTTTGTCTTGAGTTGGGACTGGAGTATGCTGAGACACTAATTGTTCCTGGTTTGTTGTGTTTTCGGTTTTGTTTCTTAGTGTAATGTTGTTGGTTTTGTTTCTTTATAGCATAATTTAAAATAAAGAATGTTCAAAAAAAAGAAACATCTCCTTTTGATTCTTCACCTCTTCTTTCTCAAACAAAACATGAGAGGATGACAGGCCAGTACAAAGGCTCTGCAATGTGCTCCAATTGGCAATTCTCTGAAACTATAGGTGACAGTTCGGCTTTGTGGTACTTTCGTTAGGCTGCTTTCTCAAGTATCTGTCTGAGACACGTTAATTCCATTTAGAAGATTCTTTATATTTCAGGATAAATGAAGAACTGAAGATAAAGAATCTGATGAAAAGCAGATTCAGTTTGAGTCTATCTATGTCCACTGATGAATGTTAAGTCAATATCTCTCTTCTTTTTTCAGCTCTGGTTTGGCTCACCAACTCTCCCCTAGGCTACCAAGACTTACGAACCTACTGAGCCATCTGACGCATGCTGCTGTGGGAAATGAACTGAGGAGTGACAGAGTTTTCAGTCCAGAAAACTTAACAAGCGTTATGTACAATGCCTAGCGACAGACCCCTTCGCTACGGAGGAAAAAGGAGGAAATGTGCTCCGAGAAAGAAAAGATGATCCCTAGAAAGAATTTACGATAGAAAGAATAAGATGTATAGATGTTAAAAGAAAAGTTTTGGAGGATCATCTAGTACGACGCCCACTTTCTGCCCCCGGTTCCTTTAGCAGCATGGTTAGGGGTAACGGTTGTAAATAGTGAGCGTGAGTACCAATTTTCAAGTTGATTTCACCATTGCGGTTGACTTCATGGGCAGGCTGACCGGAGTTTCGGTTTTTTGACAGATTGAAAGTTACTGTCTCCATGTACCAGTACGGGAGTATGAAACACAGCAGCTGGAGCTGACAGGCTGTTTTCCTGGCCTAAAGACCAATTGTTAGCAAAGATCAATGTTTTTTTAGGCCCCATAAACAGTGCTCCCGTTGTCAATCCCCAGGCTCTCTAATTGGCCTAAACACATAATTGTCTTCCCAGTTACTGCTGTGAATGTGTTTATGACACCTTCCTCAACAGCAGCAAAGAGGCTCCACCGTTAAGAGAGTCCTGGACCACCCGCATTCGCTCTCCCGGTTCCGGCGACATGTCCCTACAGCTTGCCACACGTACACCGTGGTCCACCGTAGACAGGTCCGCAGTTCATCACGGGCTGACACCAAAGAGACAAACAACATTCACACCTCACATTCACCACTATGCTCACCACTTCACCTGCATTGTCTTTAAAGTGTGGGAGGCTCTGGGAGTTACAACAAACGGCCTCACACAGACAACAGGACACATGCAAAACTCCCCACAGAAATCCCCACACTGGTGTTTGAACTAAAACCTTTCTTGTGTGAGTGCTAAACCACTGTACGGACTAAGATCAGCTGATAATGGTGGCTAGTTTTTATTTTATAAACTGATACATATTTGTCTTTAAAACATTTATCTGCTAAAGTAACTATAGTGACAACAAAACAATGGATGAACTGATGACATGGAAGTGAAAGAGGTCGTCCATAGTGACAAATCCAGAATATCAGCAGACTTCACAATCAAGTTGGATGAAACAGAAAATGACACATTTTAAAAAGCTCACAGACTTATAAGTTGCACATTATACAAGGTGGATGAGGAAAAATGCTCAGAAATAAAAAGATAAAACAGAAAATTCAATATAAATATTTTTTTGCTTTTCAATTTGGACTTCCAGAGCAGATAGAAAACAATGACAACGGTTTTGAACTTTTTCAGTTGGCATTAGCGCCCATCTAGTGGGCTGTTATATGACATCACAGGTATTACTTGGTATTGAAGCAGTGTATAGTATTCTAAGTATGTGTAGCGCTCCCCTTAGTAGCTGTATTGATTAGGGAAGGGCTTTGCGTTCTTTTAAGATAGTTATCAACTGTTTTTAACCGCTGATTAACTCAGTTTGAAATATTATCTTCTTTTAAAAATACTAGTTCATGTTTACCAACTCAAAGTCACGTAATAAACCATTACTATGTGGCCCACACACACCTTATTGCAATTCTCTAAAGCGGCACTAAAACGATCATGGACTCAAAATGAACCGTTGCAGCCTGTTGCGTGCTGGTGTTCGCTGTGGCCCAAAATTAATGTCGGTTCACTCCACCGAGCAGAATCAAATGAACGCACCTGAATTCTGGGTGTGTCGCGTCCCTTCCTCAGTCCAGGTGCAGATTCAGCCTCGCTCAGCATCTCAACACGTGCTCCGTCAGGTTGATGGGTGGTCCACGTTGATGGAAAACTCACGAGGGAAGTCCTGGTTGCTCCACGCTCTTGTCTGGGTCTCTTCTCTGTCTCAAACAGCAGCAAAACCCTCAAGCAGTTCAACTGAGGGGACGAGGGAGTCAAAGTTAACCTCAAGAAAATTATCTGTCCACTTGTAATGAACTGACTCGGCCTATACTGGCATTTGCGTGGACCCAAACGGAAACAGTCTTGAACTCCGGTAGAAATTCCTCCCCGTTTCTCAAGATGCAGGCTTGTCACTCTCCTTTTACTGGTTGTCGTTGCAAAAAACAGTCATAAGACACACAAAGTTACACACTGGTTTGTGCACTTCTAGCTCCCAAATGGAACTCAGGATAAATCTCTGAATCCCGCTCACTCTCTTTCAAACACCGAGGACTTGACGATCACTATTAACCCCAAAATGCTGCTTCAGACACTTTTCCAAGAAACACATTGTCCTTTACATTCAAACATCAAACACAATCATTTCTAAACTGCTTTGAACCATTTTTTATCATTGACTTTTAAAATTGAATTTCACCCTTTTTCATCTCACTGTTATATGATTTTAATTACTGAATGATACTGTACCCATCACTTATTTACTTCATGTTTTTACCCGGGTTACATATGCCTTTGTAATTATTGTTCATTTTGGTGCTGTGATATAATAAATGTTCTATTTGTATTGCAGGTACAGTATTTCATGCATCACAAGGACAGCTGATCTTCTTGTTCTGCTGTGGTGCGTTCAAGTGTTTGGTAGCACTTTTATCTCCCAAGTCATAATTTAATTCTGGAAAGAGTTATTTGATTTGTACTTGTTGGCAAAATAGTATTGGGACACAGAGAAAAGTTTTGCATTATTTCTGAAAAATATGCATTATCGAGCTTCATACATGATAAATATTCTGCTTGTGTGGTAAAACATGCACTTGTAATCTACATGCTGTCATTGAAAACAGGCTGGTTTCCTTGCAGACCATTAGTCTAACTCAAAACTCTGACACAAAACAGAAATTTAACATGAACAAATATAATGTAAAAAAAATGTGTTAAAAATGGACTTCAGTTCAGATTATTTGAGTCACAAAGAATTCAATCGTTTCATCCCCAAAAATATGACGTTGATTAAAAATGTGAAAGCTCTGATTAGTCAGTTTAGTTTAAACACCCTTCGTTCAAAAACTGAAACAAAAACCATATTATTTACCTCATTTCCCCATCAAAACTCATTTTAATCCAGTCTGTTGACACATGCGAAGAGACCCACTATAAACACCTGTGTTAAACGACAACACACCCACACAGATAAACTCACCTGGTTTCCTGTAAAATGGAGAGAGGAGGGCCAACACTCACATCTGATCAAGGTTGATGTGAACAGGGAGGACCACTCCATTTTTTAACGTGGACCGCGCAGACGGCAGGAAAAGTGGAAGGCTGAGCAGGGTGAGTGTTAATCCAACATTTTTATCTTTTACTGTCAAAGTCTCTGAGTCAGTTTCTCTCTGTGGACTGTAGATGAGGAAAGAAATGTTTGAATGAACTCAACACTTTGATTTCTTCTTTCAACATAAAGGTCGTGATTGGCTGAATAATTCACATTAAACCTGCCTTGAAACAAGAAAAACAAGCAGAGATTTAAAAGAAGAAACCTGACCATGTGAACTCTTCTGACTGTTTCCTGTACACAATACATAATATTCTACGTGTGTGTGAGCTGTTGTGTGTGTTTCTGTTCTCTCATTCTTGTTTGTGACTCTTGAACCCAACCTGTTTTCTGATTCTTGTGTCTGAGATCACAGTCAGTGTGAATGTTTCACCTCTCAGACTGACTGAAGAAGAAGAGAATGATTGTGAGGAGGGAAAGGAAGAGGAGGACCAGAGCCGAGTCTGCAGTATCCAGCTGTCTGTCTATGAAGAGTGGACGGTCCAGAGGTCATCCTCCAAAAGTCAGTGATGAACCTGGGGACCCTCAGACACCAAAGTACGAGAAATTTCTACTACCTCTTTATTTTACTAATTTTTGATGGGCCATTTGTTGTTTCTGTGCCCCCTATATTTACATTTTCCACCAAAGTGTATTTTTTAAACTAAGATTTAAACAAAAACATATTATGACATAGAAGGAAATCCTGAATTGTGTATTCAGAGCTTCCTAAATTGCTTTATCAGAGAATTTATCATGGATTCATTGTGATATGAATAAAACATGTTGGTGTTTGCAAGTTCAGTACAACAGACAGAGACAGGAGTCTCCAGCATTCCAGCTGTCTGTCTATGAAGAGTGACCGTCCAAAGGGTTATCCAATGAACTTCAGAATTGAAACTTGGACCCTTAGACCCCCAAAAGTAAGAGAACTGCTGCGAAATTCATTTACAAGACTACATATTTTTAAGTTACGTGGTCTATATAATCTTTTAACCAAAATGCCAATTGCTATCTAAAAATTTAACAAACTTATTGTGGCACTGAGACCTCATTTTGATGTTGTCTTCCTCTTTGTATCTGTTTGATAACAGTCAGTCCCACCTAGAAGAGTTGTAATCTGATCTTAAGAGGAATTTATACAGGCTTTTAAGTAACCTCATCAGCAGCAGTTTGTGTGTTTTAGAGTTCCTGAATGACTTGAATTGGATACTTAATCATGGTTCATGTGATATGAATTAAAAAACATGTTTGGGTTTTGCAGCGTTCCGTCAAACCGGACAGAGAGCAGAAAGTCTCCAGTATCCAGCTGTCTGCCTATGACGACGTGACCAGTCCAAAGTATCCGATGTTGAACTTCCGTGATTGAACTGGAACCCTCAGACCACAAAGTAAGAGACGTTTTTACTGTAACTGACCTGATGAAGGGATGATGCCTAGAGGATGAAGATTAAAATGCTCAAATATTTATATATCTACATATAGCTGTTAATTAAAGTTTATGACCGCAGGAGAGTTTGAAATCAAATCATTTTCATTACAGACTGAACACTGAATTTAAAATAAACAACATATTGGGAACTGTCCTTCTTGTGCAACATCTGAGCTTCTCAACAGTGTCGGACAAATCTTGATATTTTCAGCAACAATCAACCAATTCCTTTTATTTATAAGAATAGAATGTCTTCACAGAGGAGAGGAAGAGGAGTCATGTTCCTGGGAGGAAAAGATCCAGAACACGACCTGGACTGCAGGGGACAGTCAGTCAGGACCCGCAACTGTACAACGTCAGACTGTAGATCTTAAACATGTAAATCTGCGCATTCATCCTAAAAAAACTGCAAGAGGTCACTGAAATTACATCAACTTCATTTTCAAATAAGCTGAACGGCTCCAAATGCCTAACATTTAGTTTTTGGTGTTTCAGGTTGAAGATGTGTACAGTTTCTTGCTGTCCTGATTTGCGTGGTCAGCTCGTTCCACCATTGTAGCTAGGGACAGTGAACAGTTGTGATTTTGTTGAAGTCGTAGCTGGTCCCTCGTCATGGGGGAAGTATACAAGCTGATTGGAAGTCGCAGAGCGTCATGGACGGGCTGTGGTGTTGGTTTGACCATTGTCCTGGGTGTAGGATCGGATGCGCTTTGCGCCATTTCACAGCACAGTAGACAAACTACCATAGTGACAATTAATCCACTCCTCCAGTCTTTGAAATACACTATAATTCCTCTAAGTAGTCGTGTCGAGGGTGGTGGAGTTGGAGCCATATTTAGACTCTATTAATCATCCTAAACCTTAAAACCTAATCTAGAATTCATTTGAACGTTCTGGTTCTTTGCCTCACTCACCAAACTGGAAAACATTGCAGCCATATTTTATTTGTTACCGGTTACCGGGGGGAGCTCCAGGCCCTTTTCTGAATCTTTATCTGAATTGCGTTGCCCATCAGGCTTGATCCTTTATAAAAAGAAATGTAATAGTGTGGTGATTTTAAACATCATGTGGACAACCCAAATGGATATCTTAGTTTACTGCGTTTTCTCTATTACTTCAATTCTTTCGTCAAGAGTGTAAATAAAACCGACTATTGTCTGAACCTACCTCTTGCATCTGTCGTTCCTTCATATGGCATTGAACATTGATTACTACTAGTCTTTTCCACTGAATCATCTTCTGTCTGACCTTTTTTTTTATAACCGTTGAGTTTCCTATTACTGGACACAAGCCTTTGGCAGCAATTCTACAGCAGATTGTTTATCTTATAGTGCTTAGCCAAATTTAAGGAGTTGATTCCTTCAGCATTTTGATTAAATGCCATCTATCCAAGGCAGCAGATGACTTGTTCTGCTCCTTTAGCCGCTCCAAAATAGATCATCTTGTTATAGTACTACAGGCTCATTTACGGACAACTCTTGACCCTATTTGACCTCTGAAAAAGAAGATAATTAAACAAAGGAGGTTAGTACCATGGTATAGGCCAGCAGACTCGTAAACTAACGCACGAGGGCACGTAAATCTGAACGCAAATGCCTTGCCACAAACTGGACAGCATCTCGTTTATTCTGGCAAGATAAATCTTAAAACCCTCAGGAAGGCTCCTCCGTAATGCAGCCTATTATTCTTCATTTCAATAGAGAGACTGAGAACAACCCCAGTGTTTCTCTTCAGCACTGTAGCCAGGCTAACAGAGGAAGAATCAAGCTTACTGAACATCTATTTCTTTAGTCTAACTAGTTAATGACTTCATGAGATTCGATTGCTAAAAATTGATTGTTACATTATACCTATTAGTAGACAAAATCATCACCTCTTGGCCCACCAGGCACTGATCTGCCTTCTGCACAGCAAGTTTGAAAACAGCTTGTAAAACCTGATCTGTATTTAGCTATTTTTCTCCCATCGACTTCATCAAATAACTTTAACTCATTTCTTCATCTAAGCGTTCAACCTGTCTCTTCGACCCCATCCCAACCAGGCTGCTCAAGGATGTTTTACCTCTAGTTAGGCCCTTCTTATTGGATACGATTAATCTTGGTCTTTCTTTCTCAGCATGTACCACAGTTCCTTTTAAAGACTGTAAATAAACCTTTAAAAAGCCCACTCTAGATCCCAGCGGTTTTAGGCCAATTTACAGACCTAATCAAACCTTCCCTTTCTCTCTAAGATACTTGAGAAAGGTGTAGCCAATCAGCTGTATGCTTTCTCCATAACAATATCGATAGATCGATCGATAGATCGATAGATCGATAGATCGATAGATAGCAATCAGTTAACTAAACTCCAAGCATGCCTTACGGGATATAAAAAAAGTGAACAGTGAAACTGTTGAGAGTAAACGGGTGGGGCGGGGAGTCTGTCCGGGGATTCAACTCGGCGGTTCAGGGCCCCCGCCAGGCACCCATTTTCCTCCATCCCCCAAACCCCGGCGCGACTGTCGGAATCACAAACTTATCCACACTTTCACTTCCTCCCACAAAAAATCGCCAACAAAATTTAAAAAAGGGACCGCAACTTCCCTGCAATTTTTTTAGAAAAACCTCATGAACATCAGGCATTTTAGGCTGCAAATATTTAAAAAAAGCCCGCAAAACCGGTTGGACTGATGTCAACTACTAGTTATCAGCTGCTCCAATAAGCCTCTAGTACTTTGCAGTTAATTCCGACATGCTGCTGCAGTTGTTATGACAGGAACCAAGATCAGCGATCACATCTCCCCCATTTTGGCTTCCTTGCATTGGCTTGCCTATTAAATCTAGAATAGAATTTAAAAACTCTTCTTCCTTACTACAAGTTTTCATGTGGTCAGGCCCACCATCGTATCTAAAAGAGCTCAAATACCTTACTACCCTCTAGAAACCACTGTGCTCCAGGATGTGCTGGGTTCCTGTGGTTCCTATAGTTTCTAAAAGTAGATTGGAGCCAGAGCTTCAGCTATCAGGCTCTTCGTGAACAAACTACCTTCGAGGTTCCCATAGGCAGACACGGTAACACCTTTAAGAGTCGACTTAAGGACTTCCTTTTCTGATAAGGCTTATAGTTAGGTTATGCTGGGCTATAGGATTCGATGCCGGGGACTCCCCCTTCTCCCCTTCCCTCTCTGTCTGTTCTCTTTCCGGGTTATGCCTAGTCAGACACGGTATTGGTTGATGCAGTCACATCATGAAAAAAAATGCATGAAAAAGTCCTCTCTCTGTCTCTCCCACAAACCGAGGGTAAGGCTAACGACAGAGGGTGTCACTCCCTGTACAGATTGTAAAAGGCCTCTTAGAGGCAAACTGTACTTTGTGGACTTTGGGCTCCTATACTAAAATATGTGATATCTGATTTTGATTGGGACTTGAATCATTTGAATAATTCACAAGTTTTTAGTCACGAAGGGACTTACCGAAAACTTTGTTTAAGTCGTGCTGTTAAAAGAAAACCAGGTCTAAATACTCACAGCCATGAACAATTTTGTTATTATTTATCAGTGGATCGGTTTAAATATTACGGGAGGAAGGAACAGTTCAACCAAACTGGACTTCAAAACTTTTACTTCCATAAATATTCTTATATTGATATATTTGTTTATTGTTTCTGAAGAATCAGCATATTAACAAATTGTTTTGTCTCAACACTTTTCTCTTCTTTAGTGAGTGCTGGTCTGCAGGAGTTTTAGTAAAATATAGGTCAGTCAGAAAATGAGATTTGAACATGTAGCTGAAGGACGTGATGAAACAGGAAGTGGAACCCTCCTCAACAGGATCTACACTGAGCTCTACAATCACAGAGGGACAGAGTGGAAGAGGTTAACACCCCACATGAGTGAGGCAGCTTAGACAGCTTCCAAGATGGAGACCCTCCATGACACTCCATCAAGTGCCACACATCTTTAAAGCCTTACCTGACACCAGAGACACATCAGAGTCGTTTTGACCAACGGCGTCGCTGGCGTTGGAAAAACCTTCTCTGCTGAAGTTCACTCTGGACTGGGCAGAGGGCTCGGAAACCAAGATGTCAGTCTGGTGGTTCTGCTCTCGTTCAGGGCTGAACCTGATCAAGATGAGCGTACAGTCTTTCCAAGCTGCTCCATGTTTTCCATCCAACACTTACAGAAGGTCACAGCAGAGGAGCTCGCTGTCTGTAAACTTCTGTTATCTTTGACGGCCTGGATGAAAGCAGACTTTCACTGGATTTCAACAACAAAAGACTCGTGTCTGATGTCACACAGAGTCATCAGTCAGCGTGCTGTTGACAAGCTCATCAAGGGGAATCTGCTTCCCTCGGCTCTCATCTGGATAACTCCAGACCTGCAGCAGCCATCAGATCCCTCCTAAAGTGTTGCCAGGGTAACAGAAGTACGAGGTTCACTGACGCTCAGAAGGAGGAGTACTTCAGGAGGAGAGTCAGTGATGAAGATCTGTCCAGCAGAATCATCTCACACCTCAAGACCTCCCGGAGCCTCCCCCATCATGTGTCTGATCCCAGTCTTCTGCTGGATCACTGCTACAGTTCTGGACCACATGTTGACCCCGGACCAGAGAGGAGAGCTGCCCAAGACCCTGCTGACCTGTACTCACACTTCCTGCTGGTTCAGACAAAGAGGAAGAGAAGAGAAGTATGAGGGGACATAAGAAGAGTCCACAGGAGCTGACAAAGGCTGACAGAGAATTTCTTCTGAGTTGGGGAGGCTGGCGTTTGAACAGCTGGAGAAAGGAAACATCATGTTCTACCAAGAAGACCTGGAGCAGTGTGGTCTGGTGTCACAGAGGCCTCGGTTTACTCAGGAGTTTGTACACAGATCTTCAAAAGAGAGAGTGTGATCTTCCAGACAAACAGGTCACAGCTTTGTTCATCTGAGCGTTCAGGAGTTCTGGCTGCAGTCTACGTGTTCCACTGTTACACCAACAAGAAACCAAAGGTACTGAAGGACTTCCTGGGAAAGGACGACAGGGACTCAAAACCAAAGTCTTTTCAAGAGAAGTCTCAATTTTTTTTGGAAACACTGTAGTCACCCCTCTCTGGATGTGTTCCTGAGGAAAGTCATGGAGAAATCCCTTGAAAGTGAACTGGTCACCTGGACCTGTTTGTTCGCTTCCTTCATGGCCTCTGTCTGGAGTCCACCAGAGACTGTTTAGGGGCCTGTTGGGTCCAACAAAGACCAGTTCAGAAGCTTCAAGACAGCCATCAACAACCTGAAGAGATGAACATGATGATATCTCTCCTGACAGAAGCATCAACATCTTCCACTGTCTGATGGAGATGAACGTGACTCAGTCCATCAGGAGATCCAAGAGTTCCTGAAGTCAAAGAACAGCTCAGAGAGGAACTCTTGAGATCCACTGCTCAGCTCTGGCCTCATTCTGCAGATGTCAGAGGGTGGGTCTGGATGAGTTTGACCTGAAGAAGTTCAACACTCAGACCAGGGACGACAGAGACTGACTTCAGCTGTGAGGAACTGCAAGAAAGGCTGTGTAAGTCCAGATGTGATTCACATTATAAATCAGTGTAGATGTAGGTAGTAGATCTCTCGATATTCACACTACAAAATTCTTTTTAAAATAGTGTTCCACTGTGTTGTTGCAAAACAGTGGATGACAGATGTTTTTTGGCACAGACGTCTTGAGTTGTTCAAATGCTGTGAGTGACAAATGTAGATTTTTCAGCTTCCAAGTTAATCACCACAGTATTTTGTTTATGTCAAAACTGTTACATTGTTCATTTTTTCTTCTTTCATCTTCCTGTGTTTGAGGAAAAATACACCAAAGACTTTAAAGGGCGTGAACGAGGTGTTTTACGATGCTTAAGAGTTTAAAATGAATCAGTTTTATTTTCCAGAGGAGGTTTCTGAAGTTTTCTGCTTTCATGCAATTCTTCCATCCATTTTCATAACCACAAATCCTTTCAGGGTCTGTGTCATCCCAGGGCTGTCACATAGAGACAAACAATTACATCATATACACACCTACGGTCAATTTAGAGTCACTAATAAACCTGCATGTCTCTGGACTGTGGGAGGAAAGCTGGAGTAACCCACAGACACACAGACCTGTGGAGAACATGCCAACATGCAAACTCCACAAAAGTCCACACCACAGAAAGGCCATAGTCAGCTGCCAGGTTCAAACCTATTCTTGCTCTGCGGTAACAGCAACGGTGCTAACCACTGCGCCACTGTGCCAACCTGCTTTCATGTAATTATAAAAGTGAGGGGCATCGTTGACCCCCACACACATCAGTGTCAGGTTCTTCATAATACACGCATACAAATCTGCTGGCAGCTTGTGGGGCTTGTAGTTATTAGTAGCTATTGTTTCTGTTTTTAGTGTTTAAAGCATTCAGCAATTTTGTTTTTAAAAAGTGCTGTGTAGATCATTTTTGTTTGTCTTTTATAATTGAGTAAACTATAACTTTTCTTGAAGCAGACATTGCAGCGTCAAGTCACAATTATGAGATGATATATATAATGTTTCAGACAAAAGTGGGCTTCTTGTTGCTGGTTTATTCAAAGCTTCTCTCTCCAAATCCACAGTGAAAACTAAATTGCATTGACAAAAATATAAACATTGTTCGCTTAACATAAACAATAACATGCACATCATGTGGAATGACATTTACCAAATAAAATACATGTAACACCTGCCGGGCACGGGGCAGTATCATCAGTTAAAGTAGCCTATAATAGGATAAATGAGACGATGAAAACGTGCTGCCGTTCAGTTCAGTTGCTCTCATCAGATAGATAAACACAGTCTACGCAGCACGTAGGGTCTCACACTGCACTCTGCTGGCATCCAATGTAATACTGCACCTAATTCTGGAAGGTGATACTCCAAACAAAAATACCTCATGAATACAAAACTTGAAACTAAAATGTGATCATACATTGTGTACATGTCACACACAAATAAACAAAATGCGTGTATGCTACGAACAGGAAATAGTTTTCAGAGTAAGGGTGAGTCAGTGTGACAGTATTTAAAAATAAAAGCACTTTTACTCATCCTAAATGAAATAATGCAAAAGAACTGCAACTTAAATAAATTCTAATAAAAAATGATTCTTATTGATCTCAGCAATGGATACTGAATTTTACACAAATGCAACAATTACACTATAATTAACCATTTCCATCTAAAGTTTGCTTACATTAATGAACATTAGCCACCATAAAGTGCTGATCATACCAAACAAAGATTGTTGTTTCAAAACCTCTGAGTGTGTTGTGCTGAGGTCTGATTTCATCATAACATGTTTTGTGATATGTGTCATGACAGACTTTCTAACTGTGGACTCTCAGAGACTCACTGTGAAGTCGTGGCCTCAGCTCTGAAGTCCAACCCCTCCCACCTGACAGAGCTGAACCTGAGTCACAACAAGAAGCTGCAGGATTCAGGAGTGAAGACACTGTGTGCTGGACTGGAGAGTCCAAACTGTAAACTGGAGACTCTGAGGTCAGTTCACTGACTGTAGTTCATTTTTCAAGATTTGCCTGAACGAAAATCTGATGAAATTGAAAAATGTAATAAAATGTTTGATAGGACTGTTTTTCAGTGGTCCATCAGTCAGTGAAGATGATGTCAGTACTTGTGAGGCTGGAGAATGTGTGAGGGATAAGAAGGGCACAGTTAAAACAGGCTGCAGAGAGTTTGAGCTTCTGTGTAAACAGAGGAAGAAACAGACAGGTTAGTTCAATAAAGGTGAAGTGAGGAACTGTGATGATCTTCATGATGTCAGAAGCTGATATGGCTACAGACAACCCTCACGTGCTTTGGTGTGGTGTGCATTAAACCAGAGCTAAAAGTGATAAACAGCAGCTTAACACAGGACAAAACATCACTACAAAGTAAGATTCAAGGTCTGTCTCAAGTATTTTCATAAATAAGCTGAAAAAGAAAAATCTGTTGTAACGTGGTTACCAGAGTCATTTATCTGACTGAGACTGATGAAACTTGATGAAACAATGCAGGCCTCTGCTTTGATGACATGTACCTACTGAGAGACCAAATACAGTAAAAAGGTCCTGATATAAATAATAAACAGTTACAGTGAAACATTTCTGATTTGATATATTCAAATTATTCCACACTTGAGTGACATCAGAAGTATTGTATTAATCTGTGTTGACATCATTTATTCTTTATTCAGATTGTGGGACTGCAGTTTGTCAGAGATCAGCTGTGCTTCTCTGGTCTCAGCTCTGAAGTCCAACCCCTCTCATCTGACAGACCTGGACCTGAGTTGGAACAAGCTGCAGGATTCAGGAGTGAAGCTACTGTGTGATTTTCTGGAGAGTCCACACTGCAGACTGAAGAGTCTGGGGTCAGTTCTCTGTTACTATTATAGATCTGATATATTTATTTAACAGTTGTGATGTCATTTATTGAATCATAAACTCTGGTTGCGTTTGCCAAAACAAAACAAATTAAACATAGGGTTCAAAGTGTGTGGTCAGAAAACTGTTACTCTTCAGCCATCTAACAGCCACAAACAATTCTTCTTTAAAGACCACCTGTCCATGGGAGGTGTGTCATATACGTCACCACATAATAAAAATGAGAGAACCTGTTTTAACTACTTTCTTAAATGTATCCCTATTCAGAATAGATTTCATATTAATTTACTTAATAAATGAAAGCAACATAATTAAACTCGTTTAACTATTTCCTGAACTCCAACAGAACCTAATTTATGTTCATACATAACTTACATTCATAAAGTTGTTGTTGAAGCCATTTGTTTGTGATCAATAATTTTAGAATTTAGATAATTTATTTAGCTGATGAGACATCTAAATTATGGTTTGTTTCAGTATCAGAATACATAAATAGGCTGGCGCCTATCCCAGCTATTATCAGAATAGTCATCTTGAATTTATTAATGAATTTATTAGCTGTTCTGATGAACTCAGACTTCTATCAGCCGTATAAAGAGCAAGAGGTGTGACTGTGTGACTGAAGAGCTCCTTTTGTCTGAACAGACAGATTGATGCAAGCTTAACAGGATTAACAATCTTTGACCTCATGTTTAGTTTGAAAATGTTTTTTGTTGCTTATTGATAAAACAAAACAAATAATTCTCAGGGGAAAACAGAAACAAGTGACTCAAGCCTTTTTCTTTTAATAGAGCCCTGTAACCTGGCACAGCAGTTTATATAAGAAAAGGACAAGACAGCTGTGAAGTCTCTTTTGTTCATATTTTCATCTTTCTTGTGTTAAATTTAGTCTGCAGTCACCAAAGACTTGTGTTTCTTGAAGAAACTGCAGAAAAAGTCTTCTGATAGTTGTTAAAGTAAATGAATGTTTATGACTGTTGGTAAATGGTCACATCTGTATACAGAAGATCCTCTGAACTCATTTGTTTTAAATTGATCAAGTTTACTTGCTGAAATTGAAAATATTGGGACTTCCGGTGACGCTATGGAGGGGGAGTCGGCGATGCTGACAGAGCTGAGGAAACTCCGACAGGAGAACAGTGACTCCTTTCGGGAGCTGAAAACCTCTCTCTACCGAGTGGAGGCAGCCATGGAGGAGCTTAAACAACGAACGGAGAGGCTGGACAGAAGATTGACCGACGCAGAGAACAGAGTGAGTACAGCAGAAGACAGAAGTATACGGCAGGAGAGGGCACTGGGCTACCTGTTACAGAGAGAGGCTAATCTCACGGCCAAATGCGATGACATGGAAAACAGACTCCGCCGCAACAACATCAGGCTGTACGGTATTCCAGAAGGCGCGGAGAAGGATGACATGCTGTCCTTTATAACAGACTTTCTGAGCACTTCGTTAGAGTTTGAAGAAGAAGTCGACATTAAACTGGAGAGAGCTCACAGAGCGCTAGGCCCGAAGCCCAGGGCCGCAGTTGCGCCACCGAGATCCATTATAGCTCGGTTTCTGGACTTTAATGTGAAACAAAAGGTGCTGCTGCGGGCTTGGAAACAAAGAAATATTCAGTTTCAAGAGCATACGATCTATTTTGACCATGACTACTCGCCTGACCTGCAAAGGAAAAGGAAGAAAGTCCGAGAGGTTATAAAAAAGTTAAAAGAAAGGAACATCAGGGCACAGTCTCCATATCCAGCCCAGATAAGGCTCTTCTTGGATGGTGGCACAAGGCTGTTCCCCTCACTCCTGGAGGCACACTCAACATTGAAAGAACTTGGCATCGAAACAGCAATGGAGGACCGGGAAATGTTGGAAAGGGAGCTGACACGAGAAGGATGGTCGATACAGCAGAACCGGAGGAAGAACCAACAGCTGAATCCAGCGGAGATTAGAGCCTTCGTCCAGGGTGAATACAGAGAGGCGAGAGCCGCTGGCGTGAGTAATGATGAATAAATAATAACAGACAGAAAGAGACTATGAAACTGGACTTGCTTAGTAGAATAAAAATGAGTGCTTTGTTTAACGTAAATTACGGTCTGGAAACAATGGATACAGGCTATAGTATTAGGATTGGAAAATAAGAGGAGTATTGGGGTCGGTGGGGGTTGGGGGGGAAAGGATCACCATCTATGAAGCGAACTTCGCTACCAAGGCGACATGAGGACATTCCTGGGACAACCTGGTGGACCGTCGCCGCTGCACTTTGTGCACTCTATCCAGAGAGACCTCTCTCTCTGCCCAGTGAAGATCGGGAGTGGGGATCCCCTGAGTCTGTTTGTAAGGTTAAGACTCTGTTCAATTCATTTCAGGGGCAATCCACTGGTGTCTTGGAAGCTCACTGCTGGTTTTTATGTTCAGAAAAATTATTCGGTTTCTTGGTTTTCAATGTTCGGTGTCTCTCAGCAAACAATACTGTCAAGATAACTACTACTTTTTTGTTTTTTAGTTTGATTTCACTTAAGGTACAGTTCAGAGAAGAAATGCTATCAGGATA
This sequence comes from Larimichthys crocea, assembly GCF_000972845.2. Classification (NCBI taxonomy): domain Eukaryota; kingdom Metazoa; phylum Chordata; class Actinopteri; family Sciaenidae; genus Larimichthys; species Larimichthys crocea. The sequence continues at coordinate 282,227 of NW_020857941.1, read as the reverse complement.
GTAAAACATCATGTTCAGATTAAAATATAAGTTACAGAAATGGACAAGTTGACGGTAGTTAGTTACAATATAAATGGCATTAATCATCCCATAAAGAGAAAGAAAATTATGAATCAGCTAAAAAGATTGAATTGTTCCATTGCATTACTCCAGGAGACCCACCTTAATGATACAGAACACAAAAAGCTTAGAAGGGAATGGGTAGGGCAGGTTTTCAGTGCTTCATTTGAAGCGGGTAAAAAAAAGAGGAGTTGCAATTTTGTGTCATAGATCACTTGGTTTTACCGCAGAGAATACGTATGAAGACAAGAAAGGGCGCTACATTTTGGTGGTGGGTGCAATCAGAGGTGTTAAGATGTCCCTTGTAAACATTTACGCACCAAATGAAGATGACTCCAGCTTCTTTAAAGAAATTACTGCTCTTTTGACCATGCATGCCGAAGGATTCATCATAGTGGGAGGGGACTTCAATTGTGTGTTGAACCAAAAGTTAGATAAACATCCATTTGAAGAGGGACCTGTACTACAGAAAACTAAAATATTGAGCAATATGATTGAGGAACTGGGGCTGGTGGATATATGGCGTCAAAGACATCCCAAAGAGCGTGATTATACTTTTTTCTCAAAGGTTCACAAAGGCTACTCTAGGATAGACTTTTTCTGTGTGTTAAAAGGAGACGCCTATAAAGTCAAAGACTGCCATATTGAACCTATAACGATATCGGACCATGGCCCAGTGGTCATGTCAATAAATTTAGTGAGTGAAAAACAACCTAAACAGTGGAGAATGAATGTTGCACTTCTGAATCATCCAGAGATAGTTCAGAGTATAAAAAAAGATTGGAACGAATATATGGAACACAATGATAATGGGGAAGTTTCAGTATCCATCTTATGGGAAGCGGCTAAAGCGGTGATAAGGGGGAAATTAATCGCTCTTTCATCCAAAATCAAAAAAGATCATGATAAAGAACAAGGGAGGTTAGAAAAACTCACACAGGAGTTAGAAAGAGAGCATTAAAAGAAAAGAGACGAAAATATTTTGAAATCTCTTAACCAGCACAGACAAACATTAAATGATTTATTGACACATAAGGCTGAGGGAGCATTGCGTTTTGCCAACCAAAAATATTACGAAGCAGGAAATAGGGCCAGCAGGCTACTGGCATTTCAACTGCGCAAGGCACAAGCAGATCGTACGGTGGCAAAAATAGTGAATCCTGTTACTAAAGAAACGATATCCCACCCTAAAGACATAGCAGAAGCCTTTTCTGTTTACTATGAGACACTTTATGACTCAGGAGAGTCAGAAAATAAGATAGAAAAGATTAAAACTGTATTAGGAAAAATTAAGTTACCAAAATTAATTGAAAGTGACTCCAAAGCGATGAGGGATCCAATCACAAAAAAGGAGATTGAGGAAACCATAAAAAGTTTAAAGAATAATAAGGTGCCGGGAGTAGATGGATATCCAAGTGAATTCTATAAATGTTTTCAAGGTGAAGTTACGCCCCTCTTAGAGAGGGTATTTAATTATGCCCTTACGAAGAACGACCCTCCCAAATCTTGGTCCGAAGCAATAATATCCATAATCCCAAAGGAAGGCAAAGACCCCACAAACTGTTCCTCGTACAGACCAATAAGTTTGCTCTGCTGCGACGCAAAAATTTTAACCACAATACTGGCGAAACGAATTCAAAAGTGTATATGTACCATAATCAAACCAGATCAAACTGGGTTTATACCGGGTCGTCAGGGGATAAATAATATCAGGAGAACTCTAAACGTGATCTCAGTGGCTAAACAAAAACAAGAACACTCAATGCTTCTCAGCCTAGATGCTGAAAAAGCATTCGACAGGGTGGATTGGCAGTATTTGAAACACACACTGGGGAAAATGGGATTTCATACAGATTTTATCAGCTGGATTGGGGTGTTATATTCTGGACCCATGTCAAAAGTGCGGGTCAATGGTTATACATCAAAGAACTTTGGCTTGAAAAGAGGAACGAGACAGGGATGCCCCCTTTCACCTTTACTGTTCGCTATCAGTATAGAGCCCCTGGCAGAAATTATACGAACAGATTCTAGAATTCAGGGAGTATCGATAGGGGGAGTGACGCATAAAATCTCACTATATGCAGATGATGTGATTCTGTATATTACTGACCCCTTGAATTCGATCCCAGTTGTTTTGGCCTGCCTAGGGGAATTTGGGGAAATATCAGGGTACAAAGTTAACAAAACAAAATCAGAGGCCATGATGCTAGTAGGCGAGTGGCCAACAGAGTTAGATAAAGATGTTGCATTTAACTGGTCAAATAGAGGATTTAGATATTTAGGCATTAAGATTACAACACAAACCTCACAATTATTTAAGGAAAATTATGGCAGATTAATCACACAAATAAAATCAGATTTGGCTCGATGGGAGATTCTTCCTCTGTCCCTCTCAGGTAGAATCGAAACAGTCAGGATGAATGTACTCCCTCGATTGACATACTTCTTCCAATCGCTGCCTATTTGGATACCAGCTTCAACTTTCAAAATGTGGGATAAAATGATTTCGGCTTTTATCTGGCAAAAGCGAAAGCCTAGAATTAGACAAAAATTGCTAGTAAGCGCAAAGGAAAAAGGAGGTCTTAGTTTGCCATGTTTGAAACTATATTATTGGGCAGCACAACTCCGTTGTTTGGTCGAGTGGGTTGTACAAGACGAGGAAACAAACTGGATTGGTCTGGAGAGATGCGCTTGCCCGCTAGTACCTCTTGAGTCAATGCCCTTTTTGGAACTAAAGAAATGGAGAGCTTTAAAAATTGAAAATGAATGGATTGCTTGTACCCACAGGGTTTGGTCCCTGGTGAGGAAAAAAATAGGTGCACCTTTAACAATATCTCGTGCAGTAAGAATTGCTAAAATTGTTGATTTCTTGCCAAACAAGATAGATGCTGGGTTCCGGGTCTGGGCGGGGAAAGGATTAATAACCATAAACCAGATGTTTGATGGAGAAATTCTTATGTCATTTAAGCAACTACAAGATAAATATGGATTGTGTTCTAAGGATTTCTTTAGGTATTTACAGTTGAGGGATTATCTTTTGTCGCACACCGAATGGAACTCTTTGAAACAACCACCATCACCTTTAGAACACTTTTTAGTAAAACGTATAGAAGAGAATAGTAAAAGGAAAATAGTATCTAATTTATACAAACATTTACAAACACATTTCTCTGGAAACTCTTTAGATATAAAGGAAAAGTGGGAACTGGAAATGAATGTTGTTATTGAGGATGAAGAGTGGGAGGTGGTGTGTGAACAGGGTCATAAAATCACTCATAGCCCAATGTGGAAAGAATTCAATTGGAAATTAAAAATGAGATACTTCAAGACACCTTCATGGACTTCAAAATATGACAAAAATAATACCAATTTATGCTGGAGGAAATGTAAGCAGATCGGGGACCACACTCATATCTTTTGGGATTGCCCGATGTTGACTCCATTTTGGCAAGGGATCCAAGCAGAAATCCGGAGCATTCTGAAAATTACATTACCGCTGAACCCATTACATTATATACTGGGTTTGAATCCGGGGGGGGGATATAGGAAAGAGAAAGGCCCAACTATTACAGATTCTCCTACTAGTGGCGAGGAAAATGATAACCCTGTGTTGGCTTAAACCTCTACCTCCCACTCTTCAACAATGGCGAGAGAGACTAAAGAATGTGTATTCGATGGAAAAGATAACTGCAAAACTTCATGTACAAATGGATTTGTTTTTGGTTTTGTGGGCCCCTGTCATTTCCCATTTTGGATGGCCCGACAGATAATTTGGTAACGGCTGGTCGTAAGAAGCTATTTCGGTATTGTGTTTTTTTGTGTTGTGGAGGTCTCCTGCGGAGGGTACTTTCTCCCCCTTATTCTGGGATTAGTTTGGTGGGATGTCCATCTGTGTAGTTTGTCTTGATTTGGGACTGTAGGTATGCTGAGACACTAATTGTTCCTGGTTGTTGTGTTCTGTTTTGTTCTTAGTGTAATGTTTTGTGTTGTTCTTTATATGCATAATTTTAAATAAAAGAATGTTCAAAAAAAGAACATCTCCTTTTGATTCTTCACCTCTTCTTTCTCAAACAAAACATGAGAGGATGACAATGCCAGTACAAAGTCTCTGCAATGTGCTCCAATGCAATTCTCTGAAACTATAGGTGACAGTCGGCCTTTGTTGGTTGACCTTCGTTAGGCTGCTTCTCAAGTATCTGTCTGAGAACCACGTATCTCCAGTTTAGAAGATTCTTATATTTCAGGATAAATTGAAGAACTGAAGATAATAATCTTGATGAAAGCAGAATTCAGTTTGAGTCATATCTATGTCCACTGATGAATGTTAAGTCCAATATTCTCTCTTCTTTTCAGCTCTGGTTTGGTCTCAACCAACTCTAGCTACCAAGACTACTAAGCCTACTGAGCCATCTTAACGCCTGCTGCTGTTGGAAATGAAACTGATGAGTGCAGAGTTTTCAGTCCAGAAAACTTAAACAGCCAGCTTCAAAATTCAGAAATTCTTCACAGAGCTAAGGGGGAACTGCTGAGGTAGTGATTATTCTCTATGGATGCATAAACACTTTTCACATAACACATTGTCATCTGACTAGTATAAAGCTATTGATTAGTGCAACTCTACGGCAAAATAGAAATACAAATAAAGTGTTTATTTAATAATAATAAAATAAATAATAATAATAATAATAATAATAATAATAATAATAATAATAATAACAATAATAATAATAATTATTATTATTATTGCTACTACTAAACTGATCATGTTTTGTATACAAAATCTTTAAAAAAAAATACTGCTGTACTCATTTACAAAAAATACCGTACAAACGGATGTAGTCGGGCACTAGATTTTAAAGTGTAGCTAGCGTTACTGTATCATATAGATGTTATTGATTAATATTCCTAATAAAAAATCCCAGAAATTATGAAAAGTCCTAGTAAACACTAATGTTGTTGGTGTGGCTCCGAGGCTGGCTCGTTTTGATGAACATTAGGTTGTAGCTCGTTGTGATGAACATTAGGTTGTAGCTCGTTGTGATGAACATTAGGTTGTAGCTCGTTGAAAATATGCGTTTTTTGTTTTAACAACGTTTCAATTAAGAGTTATTGATCCCGGAAGTGCCAATATCTTTCTAACTTTACCGAAGTGCAGTGGCCAATAAGGCACCTTTCCTTATCTCATAATTACGAGATCAGGTGTCTAATTTATTTTTTTCAAGTGAATGCAATACGCTTCTTCGCTCACATAAAAAACTACAGGTGAACCAGCAATAATAGTCCCCGGTAATTCCCTTCCGTTGTGGAGTTTTTTGTTTGCAGTGTTTCTTTTTTATTTGCAGCGCTGTTTCTTTTATTTGCAGCGGCATTTCTTTATTTTATTTGCAGCTGCGTTTCTTTCTTTTATTTGCAGCGCTGTTTCTTTTTGTTTGCAGTGTTTCTTTTATTTGCAGCGCTGTTTCTTTTTATTTGCAGCGTTTCTTTTATTTGCAGCATTAAGGGTTCCCGGCCACCGTATTATCTACTTATCTCTGCACTATCCTTAGACTTATTCTGTCTGTGCACGAAGAGGTCTCTTTACTATAGTGACCACAATCTGATAGTTTTACCAGTTTCTCTTGGCCACACTAACTAGCGATAGCAATGGCTTCTCTCTGGTCTCCTCCTCTCTCCTCTCCTCCTCTCTCCTGCCCTGTGTGCCACATGTTCAGTTACTCCTTGTCCTCCTTTAGTGATAACGGTACTTGTAATAAATGTAGTTTATTTGTAGCTTTGGAGGCGAGGGTCAGTGAGTTAGAGGCACGGTATCAAACCACCGAACAGTCAGTAGCTCAGATAGTTAGCCAGTCCCCTGTGGCCGGCGCAGTACCGCCACAGGTAGCTTCAGCTAGCCGTCCCCCGGTAGTTCCCGAGCAGCCGGGAGGCTGGGTGACTGTTCAAAGGAGGCATAGCACCAAACTGAAGCCCACGGTACACCACCAACCGCTCCATGTTTCAAACAGATTTTCCCCGCTCAGCGACACACCCGCTGAGAGGCCAACTCTGGTCATTGGCAGCTCCATTTTGAGAAACATGAAGTTAGCGACACCGGGAGCCATAGTTAAATCCCGGGGGCCAGAGTGGGCGACATCGAGTCTTTTTTGAAACTGCTGGCTAAAGATAAGCGTAAATACAGTAAGATTGTTAAATAACAATCTTACTGTATTTACTGGGTTTACTGTATTACCGCCAACGTAAATACGTTGGCGGTAATGACACCCGGTTACGCCAATCGGAGGTCACTCAAATTAATGTTTCATCAGTGTGTGAATATTCCAAAACGATGTCGGACTCCGTAGTTTTCTCTGGTCCCCTCCCCAATGTGACCAGTGATGACATGTTTAGCCGCATGTCGTCATTCCACCGCTGGCTGTCGAGGTGGTGTCCAGCAAACAATGTGGGCTTCATAGACAATTGGACACCTTTCGGGGGAAAACCTGGTCTGATTAGGAGAGACGGCATCCATCCCACTTTGGATGGAGCAGCTCTCATATCTAGAAATATGACCAAGTTTATTAGCTGACCAAAACCATGACGACAACCCAGAGTTGAGACCAGGAAGCAGAGCTTCAGTCTTACACGCTTCTCTGCACCTCCATTAGAGCAGCTGCCCACCCAGTCCTTTAGTATAGAGACTGTGTCTGTCCCCCGTCCACCTACATTATTTAAAGATAAAACAAACAGAAGAGGGTTAGGGTTAGGGTTAGGGTAAAAACTTAATAAAACTTCTCATCTCCAACAGTCCAAAATAAGAGAATTAAATGTGGACTCCTGAATATCAGGTCTTTGTCATCTAAAGCTGTTTTAGTCAATGAATTCATATCTGATTATGATATTGATTTGTTCTGTCTCACTGAAACCTGGCTGCAGGAGGATGAATATGTTAGCTTAAATGAATCCACTCCTCCGAGTCATTATAATACTATAATATTCCTCGAAGTACTGGTCGAGGTGGTGGAGTTGGAGCCATATTTAACTCAAGTCTATTAATAAATCCTAAACCTAAACTAAATTATAATTCATTTGAAAGTCTTGTTCTTAGCCTCACTCACCCAACCTGGAAAACATCGCAGCCAATTTTATTTGTTACAGTATATCGAGCTCCAGGCCCTTATTCTGAATTTTTATCTGAATTTGCAGAATTTGCATCAGGCTTGATCCTTAAAACAGATAAAGTAATTATTGTAGGTGATTTTAACATTCATGTGGACAACCACAATGATAGTCTTAGTACTGCGTTTATCTCTCTATTAGACTCAATTGGCTTCTGTCAAAGTGTAAATAAACCGACTCATTGTCTGAACCACACTCTTGATCTTGTTCTCTCATATGGCATTGAAATTGATAATCTAATAGTCTTTCCACAGAATCCTCTTCTGTCTGACCATTTTTTAATAACCTTTGAGTTCATACTACTGGACTATAAGCCTTTGTGCAGAAACTCCTACAGCAGATGTTTATCTGATAGTGCTGTAGCCAAATTTAAGGAAGTGATTCCTTCAGCATTGAATTCAATGCCATGTCTAACTGTAACAGAGGACTTGTCTGCTTCCTTTAGCCCCTCACAAATAGATCATCTTGATGATAGTACTACAGGCTCATTACGGACAACTCTAGACTCTATTGCACCTCTGAAAAAGAAGATAATTAAACAAAGAAGGCTAGCACCATGGTATAGCTAGCAGACTCGTAAATTAAAGCAAGAGGCACGTAAATCTGAACGCAAATGGCGTGCCACTAAACTGGAAGAATCTCATCTAGTCTGGCAAGATAATGTCAAAACATACAGGAAGGCTCTCCGTAATGCTAGAGCAGCCTATTACTCTTCATTAATAGAGGAGAATAAGAACAACCCCAGGTTTCTCTTCAGCACTGTAGCCAGGCTAACAGAGAATCACAGCTCTACTGAACCATCTATTCCTTTAGGTTTAAGTAGCAATGACTCCATGAGCTTCTTTAATGATAAAATGATAACTATTAGAGACAAAATCCATCACCTCTTGCCCTCAACAGGCATTGATCTGCATTCTGATACAGCAAGTTTGGAAGCAGCTGTAAAACCTGATATGTATTTAGACTCTTTTTCTCCCATCGACCTTCATCAAATAACTTTAATCATTTCTGCAGCTAAGCCGTCAACCTGTCTCTTAGACTCCATCCCAACCAGGCTGCTCAAGGATGTGTTACCTCTAGTTAATCATTCTTTATTGGATATGACTAATCTGTCTTTATTATCAGGATATGTACCACAGTCCTTTAAGGTAGCTGTAATTAAACCTCTTCTTAAAAAGCCCACTCTAGACCCAGAGGTCTTAGCCAACTACAGACCGATATCAAACCTTCCCTTTCTGTCTAAGATACTTGAGAAAGCTGTAGCTAATCAGCTGTGTGACTTTCTCCATAACAATAGTCTATTTGAGAATTTTCAGTCAGGATTTAGAGTGCATCATAGCACAGAGACCGCATTAGTCAAAGTTACAAATGACCTCCTAATGGCATCAGACAAAGAACTCATCTCTGTACTTGTCCTGTTAGATCTTAGTGCTGCATTTGACACCATTGACCATCAAATTTTTTTACAGAGACTGGAACATCAAATTGGCATCAAAGGAACCGCCCTAATCTGGTTTAAGTCGTATTTCTTAGATCGATCTCAGTTTGTTCACGTCAGTGATGAATCCTCCATGCATACCAAAGTTTGTCATGGAGTCCTACAAGGTTCTGCACTAGGACCACTTCTATTCAGTTTATATATGCTTCCTTTAGGGAACATTATTAGGAATCACTCTATCAATTTTCATTGTTATGCTGACGACACCCAATTATATTTATCGATCAAGCCTGATGAAACTAATCAATTAATTAAACTCCAAGCATGCCTTAAGGATATAAAAAGTTGGATGACCTACAACTTTCTGATGTTAAATTGAGACAAAAGAACAAGAAGTTCTTGTAATTGGACCCAAACACCTCAGAATCTCACTTTCTAGAGACTTAGTTACTTTAGATGGGATCACCCTGGCCTCCAGCTCCACCGTAAAGAATCTTGGAGTTGTTTTTGATCAGGATTTGTCCTTTAATGTCCATATAAAACAAATTTCGAGGACTGCATTCTTCCACTTACGTAACATCGCTAAAATCAGACACATCGTGTCTCAAGCGGATGCAGAAAAAGTAGTCCATGCATTTGTTACTTCTAGGCTGGACTATTGTAACTCTTTGTTATCAGGCTGCTCTAATAAGTCTCTTAGGACTTTGCAGTTAATTCAGAATGCTGCTGCACGTGTTCTGACAGGAACCAAGATCAGAGATCACATCTCTCCCATTTTGTATACCTTGCTTTGGCTACCTATTAAATCTAGAATAGAATTTAAAATTCTTCTCCTTACTTACAAATCTCTTCATTGTCAAGCACCATCATATCTAAAAGAGCTCATAATACCTTACTACCTCTCTAGAACACTGCGCTCTCAGGACGCTGGGTTCCTTGTGGTTCCTATAGTCTCCAAAAGTAGATTGGGAGCCAGAGCTTTCAGCTATCAGGCTCCTCTTCTGTGGAACAAACTACCATTCTGGGTTCGGGAGGCAGACACGGTCAACACTTTTAAGAGTAGACTTGAGACTTTCCTTTTTGAGAGAACTTATAGTTAGGGCTGGCTCAGGTCATCCCTTAGTTATACTGCCATAGGATTAGACTGCCGGGGGACTCTCCTTCCCTTCTCTCTCCCTCCCTCTCTCCCCCTCTCTCTCCCTCTTACCATCTGTGGACATACATGTCTCATTAATGCATGTTACTAACCAAACTTCCCCGGAGTTTCTGTGCTCTGTTGTCCAGCAGGTTCTCGTGGATCGTGGCTCCTGCTGTGATCCTGCATGACGTCCACTACATATATTATTACTGTCATTATTACTACTATATCTGTTACTGTAATCATTTTATCATTCATTGTAATTCATTGTCATTTTATCACCATTGCAATTGTTTTTTATGTTTGTGTTAATTTGTTCTGTACATGTAACATCTATTGCACGTCTGTCCGTCCTGGGAGAGGGATCCCTCCTCTGTGGCTCTTCCTGAGGTTTCTTCCACCTTTTTTCCCTGTTAAAAGGGTTTTTGTGGGCAAGTTTTTCCTCACTCGAACCGAGGGTCTAAGGACAGAGGGTGTCACTCCCTGTACAGATTGTAAAGCCCTCTGAGGCAAATGTACTTTGTGACTTTGGGCTATACAAATAAAACTGATTTGATTTGATTTATTAAAGTGGGAACTTATTGATATTTGCTAAGATTATTTGCCCTTTTGTTTTGTTATTGGTCCATTAATTTGTTTATTTCTCTTTTTAGTTGCTGGAGACTGATGGTGCTGGTGCCCGGGTGGTGGTATCCTCTTCTGTCTGCTGTGTCCGGGGAAGCCCGATTCCCTTCACTGAGTATGTGTCATGTATGTCGGGTGTTTTCGAGTTAATCTCTTCTTTATACACATGCTCCATGGCTTCTCTTCCAGTTTTAGTGTATTGGTGTGGCGGCATCACAGCGCCACATACAGGCCTGGCATATGTACTACAGCATTTTGGATCGTTTCCAGTGAATCCGTGTGGATGCAGATATTTCTGGAAACGACGCCGTGTTTACAGAGATTTTTTTCAAAATGACAGCATGTTGGGTGAGGCCGCATATTCATGTGGACAGTTAAATCATATTTTGCCACTACCTCTATGGGCCAATTATCTCATTGCTGTCAAAGCTTCAGGACATAGTCACACACATATGCAGGTGAGTGACTATAGCTTGTCCAGGCAAACACACATGGTCAATCACCAGCACTTCTTTGCTATTCGTTGAATCTGAAATTCTCCAATCATAAATTACCACACAAAGCAAAGATGCAAATTCATACACATGCGATCATGCTCTGAAATTGTCCGTCTTTCTGCTGCTGTCAGTAGTAATTTTACTCCAATTGAGGCGACCCTCCTCCACCCCATTCACTTCCAGTCTTTATCACATTTAGCACCCGGGGGGTCTTTGCACTGTGTTCATCAGTCATGCTCTACATCCATCTAGATATTCAGCATCACTCATCACTTCTTTCACCATCATCCACATTATCTGGATCCCAGTACCATGTCTTAGTGATAATTTCACAATGCAGTCTAATCACCAAAGACTCCTCACATTCTTGAATTAGTTTTCATTAGGTGCATGTGTCACACAAATTCATTTGATTGGTATTTAAATCCTAAATTTTCAATTCATTAGAAGGATAATGAAAACCTAAATTACTTTACTTGTGTTTGATATCCTTGGTTAATCTGTTTGTCTTGCATTTGTATGACCTCAAAGGTAAATAATACCTAACTACTGCCTAAAAAGACATTTCGATGTTTTCAGACTTGGTAATACCAAGGCAACATAACACTCTAACTCTCTGGCACTAGAGCTAACCCATAACTACAATTGTCTGATAATAGAGCAGTAAAAAGAGTATTTTTTTCTCTAATTTATCCCAAACACCCTTGAAATCTAAAACGTATGACTCAGAGGATTTTCCAGAGAAATATCTCACAGACAAGGGTTTCAGGTTTTCATGAATTGGCCATAGGTTTGAGAAGTACAGAATATTGTAATCAAGTTGTCATGATTGCCAGATGTGAGTGTTCGTCCCATCACTAACATTTCAGATCTCTTTCTTCTAAGAGAATCTCCTCACTGTGGGCTTTGACATTTCACTGCTATCATTCTTCTCCTATAGTGGAGTCCTTACAGGCCATCCAGGGGCTTAAGGATTGGATACTGCACACTGGTCCTCCAGCCCCTCACACACACACACAAACTCTTCTCCCCCAGGGGGATAAGCCAGGGGACTGTCTACACTAACGACCAGCAAAGCCTCTTCTTAAAGAGACACTCAGTAATTGCTGCCAGTATACGACCTTCAAGTGGGGTCAAGGGATACGTAATTTTAATGACAACTTCTCCTCTCCCCCGCAGGCCAATTTTGTCTTTTGGCAGAAAGAGAAGTGGCAGAACTAAGTTCCAGAGCCATCTCTCCTCAAAAAGTCTGAAGAATCACCTTCGGTAATAGGTCAGAAGAGAGCCCTCCAAATCTAAAGAATAGCTGGGCCAAAGAGTATTGACCCTTCGTATTACTCCACTGAGAGTTAATGGAGATTACTTAATTCAAGCGCCTATTCATTTAGTCAGAATATAAAACCAGAAGAGAAGCAGTCAAAGAGCTGGGACTATGGTAATAGGCTGTCTCATTCTCTCTGACTGAACAGGAAATAAAAGATGATGGCTGGTGGCAAGTGGAAGATGGAAACAGCAATCAAAGAGAAGCTACAGCTTTACCTTTTGGAAACACTGAAAATTCACAAATGATTTGCATTATTTAATTGGAACAGATCAGTAAAACTCTAATGAAACATTGTCAAAGACAATACGATATGGAACCATCCACACAGTGGACCAGTTTATCTCCATCTAAATGAAATGACTTGAAGCAAATACTTAACTCTCTTGGTTAATTTCTGTCATATCTATCCACTGCCGGCATAAAACTAAAGGAAAATGTCTGGTGAGGTCCGGCGCAGTTGACTGCTTGGCCCTGTTCAGTCCTTTCAGCAGTTTTTTCTCTATGTATATGTTTCATCTCACAGCATATCTGAGGCCCATAAGGGTTCTGGAGTCCTCCAGGAAGACATTCCTGAAAATCAGAGAATATATACTATGCTGGCATGTTTACCATCAGGTCAAACATCTCAGTTAACACACTTATATGGATCCTGAGATTGACTGACTTCATCTGAGCTCTGGGTGTGTTTGGAAAGAACACATTATTGTACATTAAAGGTGAGTTTAGAGGTTTAGAGGTAGTGATATGCTGGCCACATTTGATAATTTCATCACCTTGAAACATGTCTTTCCCCCAACAATGCAGCTTCAGACCCCGTGCAGACCCTTGCCATCACAACAATCTCTATAAATACCACTGCAACAGCATAACAAAGATAGAAAAGAATTATTGATCCCTCAAGGGGAAGTACTTTTTTTCACTCAAGTTCTTAACATGCATTTTTACCCAGAATACAACCACACACACACACAAAGGGCTGAAAGACATGCAGATGCAAAGAGATGGTTGAGAGTGACGGGCAGCCACACAAAACAGCAGGAGCAGTTCGGGGTTTGGTAAGTTACTCAATTCACTTGAGAGATGAATTGGCGCATCTCGAGCTACCAGTCCACCTTCCGTAGTTTGGTCCATAATGGACTTAAATCAGCCACCCTACGGTTCGATATTCCTACAGACTGAGCTACTGCCGCTCCAAAGAAGTCAGAGGGTGCGACAAATACAGAAATTATGCAGTGAAAGTTCACACATTTGGGGAATTTGCAGGGGGTCAGCACAACCGGAGTGCAATGGCTGAGCCTCACCCTGGGTAAACGACCTTCTCGATCATGTTCTCCCCTGCCAGCTAAGTAAGCCTATGTATAAGATAGCACTATGTGAAATGTAGTCTAGTATTTAGCATATTGCTTTTTGCTTCAGTTCCATTTGACTGTTACATGTAAAGACATGGCAGACAATCTGTGGGATTTTAGTATTGCTTCATAAATGTGATTATGGTAATGATCTAGAAATAAACTGGTATTTTCAGATTCATTTTCCTGGGAACATCTATTAAACTGACCACAGTTGACTACACAGCCACAGTTTTCAGAGGGCCCCTTTCTTCAAGAGAAACTTTAACGTTCAGTTTTCAGCTACAACCTTGATGGGTTTCCTCTGATGTGAAAAGAAGCAATACTGTCTTCTCATCAGCACTATCTTTATTTTCAAGGAATTTTTTCATTTTGTGGTAATCACATGATGATTTGTAATCCACCTGCTGAGCCTTTTAAATGAACAATATCATAAATTACATTACATTACAGATGGGATGTCTTTTAAATGAAATGAATGAGTTTAACATCAGGCAAACTACAAGATGATGTTAATGCTGAAAAGAGATTTGGGTTGGATCATATTGGGTAAATCTCTGGTGAATATGCCGCTCAAGAGAAAAAGCAATATATTTTAATCCTACATTCTCACAAATACCTAAAATGCATTTTGCTGCATTTCAAATGTAAAATTGAGGGATTTATTGATTGGCACACCACAATAACAACTTTTTCCTTTGGCCCTCTGAGTAATGAATGCAAATTAAATCTATGTACATACTATTGAATTAGAGTGGACAGCACCTGTAAAATGACTGCAGCTGAATCTTGTGAATATGTTATGGAGAAAGAGACATAACAAGGTCAAGGCGGCAGACTTCACTGTAGCTGCAGGAAAATAAAGCAAAGGCCAGTCTAGGAAAAGAAGTACTAAAGAATAATAAATATGAGCAACACTCGAAATGGAATGAATGATCTACACCTACGCTTTTAATGGACAAGGTCTGTCAGCAATGATTTAATACAGATCACAAAATTACTATTTAGATCATGTTCTATTCATATTTCAGAACCATTTCTATGAAGCCCAGCAGGTATCATGGTATGAATACAATTTAATACATTGTGCTCTTAAATCAATAAACTGTGCATACACCTTACATTATAAATGAATTAATCAACAATACAGCAGTCATATTTCAACAGAAAGTGTTGTTTAAAAAATCCAAAGAAGTCCATTTTAAATCTCCATAACCGTTTACATGCTGTAGTTGTGAAGTGCTTGGACATTCTTTCAGTTGCAGTGGTCATCAGCTGCTGTTTGTTACTGCACCCGGCCTAATGTAAAGAAGAGTTTGAGCTGAGTGGTAATGTTCTTTTTAGGACCCAAGCACGGCACGCTGGGGCGAGGCCCTATTGGATTTCGAACGCTGAACAACGTTTAAAAGTAAATCGCATTTCCGACGGCCCATATCCCCTCGAAAACTCATGAAAATTTGCCTACCCCCCCAGTGTCAGCGTAAAATTACGCATTTTGGTGGTCTCGCACATGGATGTACGCATATGGCTCTACGGTGCCACCTAGGTGTGCGTTTTCGGAGGTGCCCCTCGCCACGGTTTTGTCCACGTGTACAAAATTTGGAGGGAGTATGTAACATGCCCAGACGCACAAAAAAGTATTTTGGTGACCCAGGCTACAGTGAAGTGTACAGCGTCCAATTTTTTGTCAAATTTGGACTTTTCGTGTTTTTGGGGTCATTTCCAGGGGTCGCATTTGAACAAACTCCTCCTAGGGATTTTATCCGATGTGCTTGAAACTTGGTGTGTGTGTTCTCAAGGCCTCGACAATGAAAAGTTATCAAAATCACAACTTTTTATCAGAGGGCGTGGCCGTGACGGCCATGACCGATCTTTTCGGAAAAAAATGAGACTCCATTTACTTTTGGGCTGATTTTCAGGCAAAAGTGTGGGGCTATCATATACTTCCTCAGAGCTGTCTGAAACTTGTGGTTGTTAAGACCAATATTATGCACAGTTTGGCTGCATAATATCATTTGGTGGGCATGGCAAAAACGCTCCATAGCGCCCCCTTGAACTTTTCTTTGGAACAGCCCCGCCACAGTTTTGGACACAGAGTTATGAAACCTAAGCCGAATTGTAGAACATGGCAAGGCCTACAAAACAGTCTCTTGGAGCAATGGGCTACAATGAACAGGAAGTGAGATATTTAATGAAAATCGCCATTTTTGCTGTTTCGAGCTGGTTGACAAGGGCTCATGTTTGAACGAACTTTTCCTAAGGATTTTATCCAATTGACTTCAAACTTGGTAGGTGTGTTCATATAGACTTCCTGAGTAAAAGTCAGGACGGAGAAAACAGAAAAGTGGATAAACTGGAAAAAAGTGATTAAAAACTCGGAAAAAACCAAAGGAGGAATCTCCCCGGACGACCACGACCTGCAGGAGTGCAGTTGGAGGATTCGCTCGGGTGAAGAATCGCAGCGGTGAGAGATCGTCCTGCTGTGCTAATGCTAAATGCTAAAACGCTAATGCTACAAGCTAAACGGCTAACTCCGTGAGCTAACCACTAGCCTCAATGCTAATATCGGAGCGCTAGCTCCGGGGCTAATCAGCACTGCTAGTCACACCAAGTATTGATGAATAAGCTCTGATGTAACAATTTTGTCTAGCTTTTACTTGTGCTATGTGTGTGACTGTGACCATATTTGTTATTTTAAGCACATTAAGTTATGGTTTCTTACTGTGAACATTACAAGAGTTTACATTTTGGTTTTTTGTGATAATTAATATGTTAATTGCTATGTAAATAGCATATATATGTGATGGTACTGTTGAAAATAATCATTTGGTATCATAATATACTTATAATTTACCTTTTGCTACTGAGAAATTGTGATCTTATTTTGCAATACAGTTTAGTTAGCACTATTCTCTACAGAATATAGAGACAATTTAAAGTGATTCATAGTTTAAGATCTGAGAAATTGAAGTAATTGTTCTGATCTACTTATTAGGTCAGGTTTTTGATGAATGTAACAATTTTGTCTAGCTTTTACTTGTGCTATGTGTGTGACTGTGACCATATTTGTTATTTTAAGCACATTAAGTTATGGTTTCTTACTGTGAACATTACAAGAGTTTACATTTTGGTTATTTGTGATAATTAATATGTTAATTGCTATGTAAATAGCATATATATATATATATATATATGTGATGGTACTGTTAGAAAAATAATCATTTGGTATCATAATATACTTATAATTATTTACCTTTTGCTTCTGAGAAATTGTGATCTTATTTTGCAATACAAGTTTAGTTAAAGCACTTATTCTCTACAGAATATAGAGACAATTTAAAGTGATTCATAGTTTAAGATCTGAGAAATTGAAGAAATATGTTCTGATCCTACTTATTGTAGGTCAGGTTTTTGAGGAACCCTTGGATTTCGATAGAGCCTGTCTGGAGGACGGAGCCAGAGAGAGACGCTGATGGCGAGCCGGACCCTGGAGGATCGTAGACGTACACCGCGGAATTGAATCCTTTTGCTCACTTTTACACATACACACACACCCACACAATCGTGTGGCTGGACTGACACCTAAAGGGTGCAGATATAGTGAAGTGAACAGAACAATAAGAAAAAACACGTGCAGCTGCGAAAACTTTTTATTTTGTGTTTATTATTTTCTATACCTACCCGGGTAAGGCTGTTGTATGTATTTCATGTGGTTTATTATCTCCCCAGCTTCATATTAAATAGGGGAGCATTGTTCTCATTAACAAAAAGAGCCACAGTGTCGTGTCGTTCATGTGCATCGGTTGGTTACACCTGGGCTCCGTAGCCGAATTTAAATCTTCTGTTTCTTATTCTGGCCATTAGTTCAAGTTATTATTATCATTATAATACTTTTCTGCTTCAGAAAGGTTACACTAAATTAACTGTTAGCCCATCAGCGCTAACAGCTAATGTTAACAAGGCGAATGCTAACATGCTAATGCTAACATCTAATGTTAACTGCTAGCCCATCAGCGCTAACAGGTTAATGCTAACATGCTAATGTAACATGCAATGTTAACTGCTAGTCTATCATCGTTAACACTAATGCAAAAATGCTAATGCTAACATGCTAATGTTAACTGCTAGCAAAATGCTAATGTTAATTGCTAGCACGTAGGCGCTAGCTGCTCCTGTGTCAAATAAACATGTTAAAAATGACTATGAGGTGTGCTTTTTGAATACAGACCCCAGCAACAGCCCACTCGTCACTCTCAAAATTTCTTTTCTAGTCTGCTGAGCAGTGTCAGTAATAATGCATGGGGACGACGGGGCCAGAGTCAGGCACACTCAAAATTTCTTTAGAAATTTTCTATGAATATAGATATGATATGATAGAGTGGCATCACTGGTTAGGTCTGAAACATCATTATGGTGTCTTGGGACGTCTCTTCCATGACATTAAAAAAGAAGGAGATGAAATGTCTTCAACCAAAAGACTGATGTAAGGGTTCCATTATACTGTATCATGTTCAGTTTTGCGTTCCAGTGTTATTGTTACTTTTAAGTAAAAAAACAGTTGAATGTACCTCACTTGACTTGTGTGTTGTGTTTAAAAAGATCTGCCAGTGTAACATGTAAAAACATTAATTGTCCATATGTACCAGTTTACTTGAAGTTATGACAATCATGATGGTGTCAGACAGGTAAGAACAATTCATGTTGGTGTTGGTAAAGGACCTAGGGTGTAGTACCACTTCATGACATATTAATGAGTAGTCCAAAGTGTACTACTTTACTTGAGCTCAAAGAAAAGCTTATGACACATTCATAATGATGTCATGACGGGCAAAGTCACATTCATGATGGTGTAATGACAAGTATTAACATTCATTGTTGTTGGGATCTTACTGTGTAGCGTCACTAATGACATTAATATGAATAGTCCAAAGTGTACCACTTTACTTGAGCTCAAAGAAATTGCTTATGACACATATATGATGGTGTAATGACAGGCAGTAGCATTCATGATGGTGTAATGACAGGCAAAGTCCGATTCATGATGGTCAAAAGATAGGCAATGACATGAGCGTGAAGTATCATGTTGAACAAAGCCAAGAAATGAAAAAACAAGTTTAACTGTTGGTCCTGCCACGGAAGGAGATGCTGAAAGTGACAGGTAGTTGTCTTGTGTAACGATAGCCAGTTGGTACTGTGCTGTAAGTAGTTAGTAAGCTTTCCTCCCCAGGGCCCAAGGAGAGCACCCTGGTTTTTACCCTAGTGTGTCTCCACCCCAGTCCTAGGCGCTCACAGGTCCAAGCTAGTGAGTGGGCTGGTGCAAGGCTGAAGCGAAAGTCACCTGCAGGTCATGCTGGTTAATGTCAAGTTGTCATGACAAAGACACTTCTCAGCTAGTGGTTTTGCTCAAGGTCAAGTTGTCATGACAAAGATATTTACTGACTAAGTGCTCTGGTTAATGTCAAGTTGTCATGACAAAGACATGGTCAGCCTATGTCATCTTGGTAAATGTCAAGTTGTCATAACAAAGACACCCCAAACAATGTCAAGTTGACAGTAAAAGATGACATAAGAAACCGCATGACACTTAATGACAGCAGTCATTGACATTCATTAATGTTCATGACAAGTGTCATGTCATAGTTATGACAATGTCATGTCAGTCTTATGAACACCCCTTCAAATAAAGTTGTACCGAATAATGTTTGTCTCTTGTGTGTCTTTTCTTTTCTATTGGCTAGTGGTCTTGTCTATGTGGTGCTAAATCAGAATTTGGGTGATGCTCAGAGAGTGCTGAAATCTTATCCAGTCCAGGGAGCACCGGGTCTGTTCAAAGTATCCGTTAAAGAGGATCTGAGCAGTCCTTTTATTCTTGGTGCCAAACCCATTGATCCATAAACACTGATATATGTATGGATATGACATATGTACTAGACATGTTTGATGCCATTAACATACCAGCACACACACAGCACCCACACACCACACCTGACAACCTTAACACAAGCTATTTCTTTCTGTATCTCACACTAACAGGCAATCCCATTCAACAGCATATGATGAGCCTTTGAATAATTTCTCCAGGCTTTAATGATAACCTTGACATGCAATGCTGGTAACTGCTACATAATATCTATCGATTCCACTCGGTGTGATTTCCTTGAGTAGCTCGGGCTGAAATTACTTGTGTGTTCAGAACTGAGCATTTCAAACAGACTGCTGTATACTCAGCAGCAATCAATCAGCCTTAATCCAAAACCAATTTACTCCGCCTGAAGAGGAAAATATCTTTTAATCTCTGCCGACAATCCCTGATTGAGTTGAGCATCAGTTGACAATCAAACGGTGCCGCTTAGAATGGGATTTTATATGGATTTGTGGTTGCCATCTTTACATACACATGAATGGCCAATTTAATACCTGTGAGTACAGTTTTTCCCTCACTGATGAGGGATATTGCTTTCCCCGACTCTTTCCAATATCATTTCCTATACTGTCCTCCAAGACATTGTAGCAAAAAGACACACACACACTTACAACACACTACACACATGCAGAGCTGAATTATCTGGCAAAAATTGTAGAGAAAAATGGCAAAGTGTACCAATAAGACACCATCTTGTCACGTTTTATCAATCTCACTGTGGATTAAAGGTTTCAATACAAACAGAAATTGTGAATATTCATTGTACCTCTGACATTAAGCCATCTGTTGTAGAGAGGGTGTTTCTGTCAACCTATCCTTCAGGCAGAGATGGTTACCTCTGTGAGGAGCAGGACAATAGTCCACTGAAGCCATTATAACCTCTGCAAGTAAAATTAGATGGATGGTGGTTGCACCTCATTCTGTTTGTCTTTCATTATTTATTATGAATATTCTTTTGGAAAGACTAATAGTTGCAGACAGACAGGGTTGTCTGCAGTAAAAATTAAAATACAGTATTTTAATAATAAAGTAGGCGAGAAACTAAAAGTAATCAACTACAGTAAACTGAGCTCAGCATTGGCTCTAGCATTTTGAGCCCTGCGACAAACTAGCTGGTCATCATGCAGTGATTCTCTCTGATCACAGCACTAATGAGGGGGACAATAACAACACTCACAGTCCCTCCTCTGGCTATAAACAATAACGTGTCAATCATACGCTGTAGTACATTTTCTCATGCAGTCTCTCCGAGCCCCACAGTAACCAAACTAATTGAGGGCCATATGTAAGCAAGCAGTTCTTGCTTTAGAGTAGTGCAGGGAGGGGTCTTACAAATGAGCCCCCCTGGAGAGAAGCAGCTGAGCCATGGTCAAGCAGAACATAAACCACATAGATAACCGAGCAAGCCAGGGCAAAACTGAGGCGTGTGTTTGGTATTGGTTGATGCCAGTGTAGAAAGCACCTGGTCATAGTTTAAACATTTTCATTTGAAGCAGGCACTAAGAAAACAAGAAGTCAAAAGTAGTCACGTTGTAGCCGTCTACAGTCTGACTACAACCGTGACATTTCTACAGTAACTTTTGTTTTGATTGTCAGTGTCTGATGTCAAAAACAACCTGATAGTTCATTCACAGCCAGACAAAAAAAAACCTTGTCAGTGTTTTAAACAGTGTGATGCAGCCTGCAGCAGAGAGTGTGTGAATATGAACAACCTGTACATGTTGACGTGATGTAAACACTCTGATCATGAAGTGTGTTCTGTTGCTGACTGTAGTTCACACACAGAGTAAAAACTGTTTCTAACTGTGACATGCAGCATCCTGCAGATCATCATGTTACAATTATGTACATCATGTTACATCAAGTTACTGTCGATTATTAATCAATATCTTTGCCATAACTTGCTAATATGTTTCTGCAGGAGTGGACAGGAGGGTGAGCGACCATACCAGCGTAACAAACACTTCATCTGACTCTGTGACAGGTGGACAATATTCATTTATCATTTAAATTCTGACGCTGATAATGACATTAATCACATTTTTTCTGTTGTGCATTTTTATATTTCCTGCGTGAAACAACGCGGTCAGAGTACAGGGAGATGTGTCTAAGATGAGCGTTTTGTAGTCCATCTTCTGAA
Source organism: Larimichthys crocea (assembly GCF_000972845.2). NCBI lineage: Eukaryota > Metazoa > Chordata > Actinopteri > Sciaenidae > Larimichthys > Larimichthys crocea. The sequence continues at coordinate 260,582 of NW_020857941.1, read as the reverse complement.
CTTTGTAGTTTTACCACAGATCACTTCAATAACATTCACCGTCTCATAATGACATAGTCTAGTGTAAGAGCAGTCTGATTCTCTGAATACTGAAGACGTCTTTTCCTAACTCCCTATGAATTCTCCTTCACCACTTTGGTGGTGGTTGAAAAAGGAGCTAATTTTTTTGACTACTCGACCGTACCCTTCGACATGCAGACTGGAGGTGCCAGGGGTCGAACTGCAATCATCTGATTAATGGATGACCTGCTCTAACCTGCACTGGCCAATGTGCAAACACATTCCTGGCAGAATACTATGTGGTATGTGCTGTGCACTTTCTGCTATAGAATTAAAAGTAGATTTATTTCAGAATGAGGACAGTCGAAGGATCTGGACTGGAACTGGATACCAACATCTGGAGAAACAAATGACCAAAGTGGTGATTCTCTCTATCATCCAATTAAACATTGTATGGGTTTCCTTTAATATTGATTAACAGAGGAGGTCAAAGGTGTTTGAATTCACCAATAGTTGATGTAAAAAGCAAGAAGTGTAACACCTATTGACTAGATGAATAATGAGCTGGACAAGGCCAATAGAGAGGACCAACAGTGTCCTCTATCCTAAATAGCATGGCCCACACACACTTCTCTCTGTTTTTTCAGCTTCCAAACAGAGGAATGGTTGATTAAGTGGAATCTTGTGGGTGGCTGTTGTTTTACTCCCTATTGATCCTCGGAGCACAACTTTCCATCATGCAGAGAAGGCCAGGCCAAGACGACAGCTAATTAAGATGGCTAATCACTTCATTTCATTCACATGGCTGCAGGCTCTGTCACTCTTCTTCCAAGCACCTTTGTTTGCTATCAGTGACATAATAAAAAAAAAAAAAAAAAAAAAAAAACACAAGCTGGAAATTTCTAACGTTACAATATGCAGTTATGGTGAGATCGGGTGAGGTGGTGTATGGCTTGAGACAGGTCTTCTATTGTAGACCAAAATAAATGCTCCAATTGGCCAAGACACATAGTGATGCCTTTGAACAAGGTTGGCAAACTTCACATGTTATTGTCATGTTATGACCAGGGTCTAATTTAGTATATTTTGGTCTTGATGTGTTTATTTTTCTGTGCTTTTTTCTGTTTTTGATTAGATTGTTTTGTTTGTTGTTTTGGGCCATGCCACCCTGAAGCTCAACACTACCACTTTTTCCTCAAGACTAAATAAATGATTTTCATTGGGCTGCAGCCTGTGGCCTTGGTCATTCTTGGGAGTGGGGGAAGAGGGGAGTGTCCTCTCTGTTGTGTTCCGTTCCCCTAGGCCGGACATAACAGGTCACAAAATTTAAAATGTGTGCCATAAATTAGACTGTTGGTAGCTGAAATAAGAGACGTGTTGTTGTTGTTGTTGTTGTTGGGAGATTTTGACAGTGCAATCCAACACTATCAAAAAACACCAAATGGTGAATATCTTTTAGAACAAGGTGTCCACAATGAGTGGTTGAGAGGGAGTCCAGCACCTCACAACATGGTGCACTGGCAACAACTCTCTAAAACACCAAAAAACCAGTTCAGTTCAGTGGAGACACATGAGATACCTTTCAAGAAGACAGGAAAGAATTGAAGAAAATTCACCTGATATAAAACTGTCCATCAGTGCTACTGCACCCTACGTTGAGGCTATCTAGGCACAAGCAATGTCTGCACAGGACACTCAGAGACACCTCACACCAGCTAAAGAACTGTTTGCCCCTCCACTCTAGGAGACGCTACAGACCTCCACTCCAGGACCAGCAGGTTCAGAACAGCTTCTTCCCTGGCACCTTGCTGAACCTGCACCTTGGTAATAGCCCCGCTACCCCTAACGGCTGGATCTTCAAAGCCCTCCAGTGACTGAATTTTTTCTTTTTCCCTTCCACCCAGGTTATGGTTTAGCTGGCACTGGCTAATCCTTATCACCACTGCCACACTTGTCACTGCCACCTGTATATAAATGCTTTTTAGATACCTAGAGATATTTAACTGCTGTCAATTACTGCAACGTACTGTCATGCATCTGATCTATAATTTATCATTCATATCATACATCTGGCCTAAGTGTCTCAAATTGCCATGCTGGTACTTAGAATTGCACTACATATCTTGTTCTTGTTTTATTATTGTTATTTTGTTATTTTTTATATATCTGAAGTTATTACACAATGTTGATAAGGTGAGGAAGGTAGGAGTCACCTAAAGACAAATACACACAAAATGTCACAGTGAGCATGGTCTCATTACTTTTGTGTCCTGTGATGTACAGACCTGGGTGAGTGTTTGATGGGTTACCATTGTGTTGTCAAACTGCAAATTAGCTGTGGTGTTCAGGCAGCTTTGAGGTTCAAAGCCCAGCCGCCGCAGGATGGAGAGGGGCTTTAACTCCAACCCTAACTCAATTCAGCACACGACAGAGGATAACAATGGTTGACGTACAAGAAAACTCCAGATCTTTACAACCACTACATCATTTTCTTTTTCTTTTTTTGGCATAGAGCACCGTCGTCCTCCTCATGTTTTAATTGACTGCTCTCCTCAAAAGTCATGGGACAGCAGTCTGCTAATCCCTTTGATCACCACAACCCCAAACCACCCTCAGAGGGACCAACAAAACTACGTATGTTGGTGGCAAACAACCGCTTAGGAAAAATTGCTAGACAAGAGCTTGTTATACAGTATTCCAGCAGGAAGCGATACCTCACTCCTTTTCAGAATCACTCTCTGTGAGGTATTGGATGATGTCTTTTATGTCAAGGGTGGACTTAATCTGATTCTTAGAGCAAAGGGACCAAAAACATTACTCATCATTGAGGG